>NW_010159260.1:29901-31651 GCF_000695765.1 Mesitornis unicolor
CCCTACAGAAGACAGAGTCTGCCTCCAGGTTTATGTTTTCCTATGAGCCCAAAAGGAGACATCTCTTCACTCAGGAGAATCCTGTCCTTGCCATTTTGACACGTAAAGTGCCCCCAGAATCCAATAATGCTAATTTATTTAATTTCCTGAGCTGGAGGTGACAGGGAGCCGAGTGCATGCTATCCAGCTCACATGAAAGCTGATGTGCAAGTTGAAAATCAGAAACATTGCCAAGGAAACGGCAACTCGCGTGGAGTGAACCCGTACCAAATGAAGGCTTCTGAAGTCCTTAACCTGCTTCAGTAAATGACATTTCAGTGCTACTAAGGAGTGAGGAAATGAGGGGAAACGTTTAAGGGAAACATACTGCAGATGCAATTGCTCAGCCAGACCCACTTCTAGCAGAAAGCAAATACAAGATGCGATGATCAGCACCGGCCAGGAACGTGCCCTTCAGCGCCGTGCCATTACGGCTCCCGAGCGTGGGAGTTAACAAAGGCAGTTTAAAGCGTATTGGAAAATGATTTTTCATTCCATTTTAAAAACTCATTTCATGCATTGTTGTGTCATCTACTTCCAGCATTACAGTCGAGCAGAAGGAGTGCGATGCGATGCTGATCTCTTACCCCAGGATCCCCAGGGCAGAGGTTTGTGATTGACCCTGGGCATTTGCTGGGGCTGCCTGGGCCGTGCAGCAGGCGTGGGAGCCCTATCAGTGCCTATGGAACACGTAAAAGGTGTTCGATTGAGAACTATATCAGAGTAAATAAATAACAGGAGATGGCGCATGCTGTGGAGTTGTGACTGCTACTTAAACAGCCATTTCTGCTACTGGTGCAGTCGTGACCCACTGGAGCCAGCTCTGCTGTAACCTATAGCAGCGCCCAGACAAGGGTACCGTGCACGTCGTCGGCTCCCACGAGATTTAAAGCAGTCATCGAAACGTTTCCGTTTGCTGCGTGCCGTTTATTTCTTTGAAGGACAGAGCAGTCTCTTCTGAGCTCCCGCTGCGCATTAAATATTGCAAATTAAAATAAACTACTCCCCGTCTAAATAAAACGGTAGCCACAGGGGCAGCCTGGTATCAGCTTATTTTCTAGCATTTTTCTCAATTAAGGAGAAAGACTCTAGTAACCAGAATATAGCACAGTGTCTCTTCTTATTCTCGGGAATATGTATGTGCATACATAAGAAATACAGTTCCTGAAAATCAGAATTAATTGTATTCCAATATGCTTAGGGGATGGGGAACACTGTACAACTTCTTATGCCTCGCTTTATTACTTAATCATGTTGGCTGCAAACGTCTCTGGTGTACGTATTCGAGATGATTAGACTTGCAGTGAGATATTGACTGCAAAAATTACAATTTATGAGAAATGAGCTTTTGCTGATTCCTTTTTTCTTGTGAATGAACAGACAGAACTGGCTGGTTCTGTTTGGGTTTCTGTGCTGCTGCTCATAGCACACGGTGGGGAAGGTGCCAGGAGCCAAACTGCTCATGTGAGGCTTTTTTACAGTAGAAAGCTCTGGTTTTCTCCTTTCCTTCCATCTAAATATGGTTTATTTCATAGAATCACAGAATAGTTTGGGTTGGAAAAGACCTTTAAATCATGGAGTCCAACCATCGGTCCAGCCCTGATTGCACTGGGAACAAGAGCAAACCCTGCATGAGGGACTTCTGCCCATGGTCAGAGGCTGCTCCTTAGATCAAACTCCTGGAGTCAACCACACTTCTGGGTTCAGCCTG
>NW_010159261.1:0-10668 GCF_000695765.1 Mesitornis unicolor
ATCCTCATTTTTGAGAACCATTTTGCATCTCGGAGAGAACAACTTTAAAAAATCAGAGCTGCTGCACTGGAAGTTGTAGTACTGCAGATCCTCAGTCTCTGTTGGTTGCTCTTTAGTCCAGGGCTTCTGTGAGAAAAACTAATGTAGCTTACAGGGCATTTACATTACAATCTTATGTGTGCCTGTCTTCTGAGCTACGTCTGCACTTGGAGATATTAGGAAGAAATTCTTTACTGTGAGGGTGGTGAGGCCCTGATCCAGGTTGCCCAGGGAAGCTGTGGATGCCCCCTCCCTGGCAGTGCCCAAGGCCAGGTTGGATGGGGCTTTGGGCAGCCTGGGCTGGGGGGGGGGGGCCGGTTGGACTGGGGGAGCTTTAAGGTCCCTTTCAACCCAAACCATTCTGTGATTCCATGTTTTTCATTAGTTAGCTGATACCTGTGAAAATTACAATTTAATTAGCTTTACCATGAATTTTTGTTCATCCTCTGCCCCTGAATTTTAAATGTTTAAAACATTCATGAAAATATGGGGAGTCATCACTGAAGGCAATGTTTAAAAAAGGGAATTACTGCAGAAAAGGTGTTAGAAGTTGGTGATCACACTTCATTTTACTAAGTTTTTCTTTCTCATATCAAAGTACTCAAAACAAATCAGATGTTTGCATTTCTTGCTTCTATTAACCTCTAAAAGAACCGTTTATCTTGATAAGAAATCCAATGTAACAAGAATTCTTGCATTTATCTTATAAACAAATATTGTGGAGCCATAAAAGGAATGTGATAATTGAAAGCACGATCACAGCGCACGAAGAGGTGGGAGCACAATTGCACTGTGCTTTCCTGAGAGTTTCTGTTTGTACAAAGCAGCTAATCTTATCTAATCATCTTTGTACATATTGATCCACATGACTCCCATTAACCTACTGTCTGAGGCTTTTCCACACATTTATCTTCAAAGATAAAATCAAAATGGATTTTTTAGTCTTTTTCCAGCTCTAACACTTCAGGAAAAAACCCTAAGTTCAAACACTGTTTTTTCACTTGGGGGTTTGGAGACAAAATTGTGAAAATAAATTATTCTTTAATGAGCCCCACAGGCCTCTGTTCTTCGCACTACTTCTTGCCAGCAGTTGCCACCAGCCATGGAGATGCTAAACCTCCATTTCCAAGTCTTTACTATTTCAGAAGAAGGTGGACATCAACTGAAAGATGGCAATGCCAAACCGTGCATGAGTTATAGCACAGTTTCTTGATGCTTGCAAGGTAACCAAGATGAATCACATCACAGAGACTGTAACTCCTCAGGTGAGACCCATACGTTTCAGAAGAAAGCAAAACCCAGTTGTACTGAAAACAGGACATTCATTCACAACTATTGTTCTCCAAAAACACCCACAGTTATCATCACAAGATATTTAGTCTGTTGGTCTGCCCAATTGCCTTGGGCAGTTTGGGTACACTGCTGTCAGACACACCAGCTGACTGACTGCATCTCATCCTGAGAAGAAACAAACTCTTCCTCTACCACATGACACTTACACCTGCAAAGCAGCAATTTCTTCTTTAATTGTTATTTCTCTCTCATTTCCCTGCTATCTTCTGTTGACCTTCCTCCAACGATGGACTGCTACAAGTAAGTCAAAGAGTCCTGAAAATTTATTTCACAAATACAGATGTATCTGCCACAGCCTACCACACGCAAAGAAATAACACTTGTGTACTTGTTATAGCAGATCCCTTCTCAGGAAAAACCTGAAGTCAAGTTGACCAGAATCCAGAGAGTCCTCGAGATTTCTCCCGAATATTCTGTAATTGGGTAATCTCAGTAAATAAAATACTCTAGTGACAAAATATAGCTGGTGCTTTTGTAACGAACCTTCTGACTTGCCATTAAATATTGCATAAACACTGTCTGCAAATTCCAACTGGCAGAGAGCTCCCACCTCTTGGCAACAGTAAAAGGAAGTTAAAATTGCCCAAGAGCCAGAATGGCCTTGGGCTGATACCGCTTCAAGCCTCCATGTCTGCTCTCTCACCGTAGGCAGTGTGGGAGTTGAGTGGTACTCTTGGTTCATGCCCAGCATCCTCAGGGTGACACCCAGACACATCAGGACTCATCGGCTGAGCACTGGTGCACAGACCATTGTTTACTGAGTGATCACTACAGAGGGCACAGAGGACTCTTCTCTCACCACGCATGATGGCCACCTCTTTTCTACGTGCTTATTGCTTGTCCTGCAGGGCTCCTCTATTGACTATGAAAAACAGAAAGTTTCTGGAACAGACATTGCAGGGAGAATTTCCCCCAAACCAAAGTGTTTACACATCATTGGAAACATGCTCATCACAAACTGGAATGGGCCTTCCTCGATATTGCTAATGTAAACTATATTTTTCTTCCTACTGTCCCACTATACAGTCAATAAGCGTTTCTGCTGGTACTTTCTGTCTAAACTTCAACCCAGGTACATAATGGCGTGTATTAAACCAACTCCACCTAAAAGTGCCATTGGAGGTAAACTTTAAATACTACATAATTTATTCTCTTTACTGTAGATGCCCTTTCATCACACCATCATATAATTTCTGATTTGTTTCAAAAGTGGTCTTGGCAATTAAAATGGATCACCCAAGCTATGAAGCATTTAAATCACTGAGAAAGACAAGGATTAGAATCTTGATATATTCAGTTATCCTAAAATACTGGGCTGCCTTAAGCCCACACCGGCCTTTGAATCAGGAGTGCATAGATCTGTGCACCTGCTCACACACTAACAAAGCACAACCATGTCCTGCAATTCTCACTCTCCTATGGTCTTGCAGAAATTCTGTTGTATGCCAGCAGCTCTTTCCTGCCCAGAATCCCTGCTTTGCTCAAAAAATAGATGCAGTTTTTGAAGTCTGATGAAGTAGAATAGCAGCTTGGTTTGCTGAAACCAAATCTGCCAGCCCTGTATGAGTCATTCAGATGCACATACTGTCTTTCAAATAGCAGTGCACATACAAATGACATTCTTCTATTTAATGCAGTATGAAACACAAAAAGGTAAAATAATAATGGAACATTTGAATATTTCTGACATTTAATGTCTTAATCTGCCTTTTTGCCCTTCTTTTAGGGAATCTTCTAACTTCTAACATCCAGGACCTGCTAATCAACCTGGTAATTCAAAATCCTTTGTGGTTGTGCTCCAGGCATAGATTTATCAAGGGGAGGTGCCTTCCACTAGTGCCATCCTGTCAGGTACACACTGCAAGTCAAGTTACTCTGGAATTAGTCCAAGAATGTGTCGAGCATCACCTCCTCACAGACTTGCAGGCATCCAGTCCTGTATCACTTCCAAAGGTCTAAGTATAGAAAGTATTTACCTTCCTCACACACCTGGGCTGGTGTTAGTTAACCCTTTAGGTCACATTGTTAGCAATGCCAAAGGATGCAAGGAATAAAATTAACAAGCCAATCAGTGAGGACTATGTGAAACTTTGAAACCCCATGAAGCCAGAACTCATTTTATTTTAAATTTTTAGCAGCTTGACAGCTGCTGTTCAGAGGCTCCCTGGCAGCTGTTTGGCCAGCAACGTGCCACTGCTATGCTTCTAGTCCACATTGTCCAAATCAAAGGAGATCTGAGTGACAGTGTTGACATAAGTCAAGCCAGCAGCTTAGAGGACAGGCAAACCTTGGAGGAAGCAGCAGTCTCCTGGGTATTAACTGATCTACTTTTTTACTTGAATCTGTGCAGAATGTACTTTTTCTTCTCTTGCTTTCTATAATGCATGTCCTGGTCATTAAACTTTCACAGCAAGGGAACATAGTAAATTGCTTGCAAGTAGATCAGCCTCAATGAAAGCAAAGAAATTTGCTTAATCTTTACTTAAGAAAAATTAAGATAGCCAGCATACAAGAAAATCATTAACTCATAAGCTGGATTAAATTACTTTTAGGTAATGGTTATATCAGTAAGAGCCCCCCTTGTGAAGTGATCAAAAAATTTGAGAAGTATGTCTAAATATTTATATACTATTTCATGCGATTCAGTATCAAGCAAACAAGTAGCCAGTCCAGCTTTCCTCATCCTACACACAGCAACTACAGGGAGGCTTTTAATCTCTCATAGGAGAATAGAGATAATTAGCTCATGTCTCATTAACAGTACTAGCAGCTTGTAAATGAGACAAGTGTGTGTGTGGTAATTCAATGTAAAGAGCACTGCTGTCTTCTAGCAGATAGTTTAACAAGAGAAAGCACTTTATTAATAACTGAATCTTTCAAGGGAGAAGATCTGTCAAGTAAAAACTAGAGGAGTGATTAAAGTACATGGGAAAATGGACTTTTGACTTAATTTGCTTTCTCTAAACCTGAAGAATATCTGACTCAACGAAATACAAGGTGAGTACATTACTCTGAGATTAGAGCTTTGCTTATAATGCTCTTATCTGCCTTCCCCAACTATCTGGATAAACCAGGAGTTAATGCCCTTCTTTTTTTTTTTTTAAAAAAAAAGCAGAGACTATGAAAATGTAAAAAAATCCTGCACATTTGATAAAAATTATTCCATTTCCTGCCATAGAGGGGTTTTTATTAGAAAATGGTAAGTAAGTTAAAAGAGGAGATTTGCAGCTGAATTGATAAGCACAATTTTACTACACATGTCAGGTTTAAAGAGGGTTTAACTCCAAAACAAAAGTCAGTTTGGTAAGAGATATTGCCTTGACCGATTTACAGATGTGATATAAAAGTTCAAATCTAATGGAATAGGTTGCCTTACTCTATAAAAATGCCCAAATAAACCCAGGATCCATTTCCCTCCCTTCTCCTAAGACAGTATAAATCATTATTAGAAGTCTTCAGAAGTCCAAAAAACAGCCCCCAAGAAATCTCAATTGATCACTTAAATCACTAGAGTCTCAGAACGTTATCTGCAGATTTACATACCAGTATACATAGAAAATGTTTTAACAGAGATTCAGCAGTCGCAACAGTAAAGCCACACTTTCCATGATCAGCATCCTGCTGCTCTATATTAACACAGAGCGCTGGCACAGGTTATTCTTCTTCAAAGGAGAATCCATATATTTCAGTTTTTCAAAGGAAGTCCACCTTCTCATAGGCCTTTTCAATGAGGGTTAACATATTCTTCAAGTCAGCTGACTGCTGAATAGTGTTCATATCCTTTAAAAGACCTTTCTGATTTTTTACCTTCAAAATTTCTTCCTAAAAAACAGAAGAAAGCATAACAGACAATGAACAAAAAACGAGCTTTGAGTCCAACAGAAATGTCACTTTCATGCAGCCTAGTTGTACCTAAATAAAGCCAAAAATTAAAAAATACACAAAGGCACAAAATGAGACAGTCTACTTTCCATTAATTACAGAGACATATTTCAGAAATGATTACACATTCCCTAGGACCATAGAGTTCCTAGGAACAGACAAGCAATCCTTTAAATGGCAGGTTTTCTCCATGAAAAGAAAAGGAAAAAAAAAGAGAAAAGGGAAAACTTTCAGATATTTCAAAATTGCCCTTTCTGGCTGAGGTTGACTGATAAAAGCACGGTCTGTTGTCCTCCTTCTCATAGCCAAGGGGTCTCTGAATATTTATTTCGTGCTCACCTGCAAAGTGGGTGCCTGTAAACTGCGCTTGGGGAGTTCTGGAAGGTGGAGTGCTCCACTGCTGTTTTCCTGGAATACCTAGAAAGAGGATAAAAAAACACAAAAGAGAAAAAAAAAATCAAAACCAAATGTCAGGCACACAAGTAGGAAAATGAATTGGCTGTCATCATTCAACTTCTGAAAACTAAATATAAGTTTGCTGCTGAAGTTGGAAAGATTTCCCAAAGGCAAATAAAGTCTTCCTTATATGACGTGCTCTGCAGAAACAGCTTGGACAGGAGAAGCTCTTTCCAGAGCCACAGAATCACAGAATCACAGAATGTTAGAGATTGGAAGGGACCTCAAAAGACCATCCAGTCCAATCCCCCTGCCGGAGCAGGAACACCCAGATGAGGTTACACAGGAAGGCGTCCAGGCGGGTTTTGAATGTCTCCAGAGAAGGAGACTCCACGACCTCTCTGGGCAGCCTGGTCCAGTGCTCTGTCACCCACACTGAGAAGAAGTTTCTTCTCAATTTAAGTGGAACCTCCTGTGTTCCAGTTTGTGTCCGTTACCCCTTGTCTTATCATTGTTTGTCACCGAGAAGAGCCTGGCTCCATCCTCGCGACACTCACCCTTTATATATTTATAAACATGAATGAGGTCTCCCCTCAAGTCTCCTCTGCTCCAAGCTAAAGAGACCCAGCTCCCTCAGCCGCTCCTCATAAGGGAGATGCTCCACTCCCTTGATCATCTTTGCAGCTCTACCCTGGACTCGCTCCAGCAGCTCCTTGTCCTTCTTGAACTGAGGGGCCCAGAACTGGATGCAATATTCCAGATACGGTCTCACCAGGGCAGAGTAGAGGGGGAGGAGAACCTGAGAGAAATGCACCATCTACCAGAAATACCTTTCCAGCCTTTCTTTCATCTTCCTCTAACTGGCTCTTGAGCACCTGTATTTTGTACTGCAGTTGTAGTATATTTTCCTCAATGCGTTCTGCTGATCGCTCAGCTTCATTTATTTCTTCCTAAAACAAAATAGACATAAAAACAGAACAAAATTTACTTAAGTGATGGTGAGCCTTTTGCATATAAGATACTGATAAGCAGCATCAGTAGCTGAGTCACTAAAAATCATCTAAGAAGATACACTGCTTTGTAGCAAAGATGACAGCGCTGAACAATGGACAACTCCTCCACAACAGCACAGGCGTAGCCAGCAGTCCCTCTACTAAAAAGTTACAACACACCGAGTAGCAGCAGCAGATGGGTAAGATATTTTCTTCCCTTTCTTGCCTTTCATACCTGCAATTGTACCAGAGATTCTTCATTTGTCTCAAGCATTCGTTCTTCTGCCATTTGAAGGCTCGGGACATTCTTCAGGTTGCCCAGTTTCCCTGGAGGTACCTTTAAAGTCTTGAAAAATCTCAGCACCCTTTATTATAGAAAAAGGAAAACATGACTTGTTTGGAGCTGTTTGAACAAAAAGAAAACAGACTAATGACTTCTCTGGGGAAAAGCTAAACTCGATCTAGCCCAATTGCTGCCAGCGAAGTAAAAAGAAAAAACTGGTTTGAATTCTTTTACATAAATCATATGGAATAGATGTCTAAGGAAGGAATCAGTAAGAAGAAACCACACAATTCTAACATTTGCTATTACACTGACATTGTGTGGTTTCTATTCCATTGGCCTGTACACTCCCTGACACTAATTTGACATCAATATTTTCCCAGTTCTGACCTTTCTGCTTTTTGAAGTAAAACTAAGTTCTAAAAGCAGCATTTTTAACTGCTTTCACACAAAATCATTTTAATTAAGTCTGCAAATGCTTTTGTGAAATATGATATATAGTATTAAGCCAGGGAAAAGTTTTATCTTGCTCTCAAAGGTCCTTCTGATTCTGAGGTGGACTCAAATTCTTCCAAGTTGGATCTGTCTGCTAGATACATCAAACTGCCACAATTTCCATGCATCTCAGATGAGATCGCAGGAGTTTGGCAACTCAGAAATCAAACCAAACACCTCACAAATTAAACATTTAAAAAAAACCCCAAACAAACAAAAATACTCTCTTTGAAGTAACTTCAACGATCAGAAAAGGAATTAGCATTTAAGGAAATTTAGCTATAACTGCTCTCACCACTATCATAAAATGATAGCAAAATAAATAGCTGCCCACAGATTTAAACTCTGTATAACGAGCACAAAGCTGATTCAAGGAGCTCTTAAGAACACCTCCTAGGTTCTGTTACTCATACAGAAGCAGTTAAAGCGGGTCTTTCAACAGCTCTTGCTTGTCCACTTCAATCAATGTAGTCAAGATATTTCCCTTCTTGATTTTGCATAAACTCTCTCAAAATTTCCTAAATGTGATTGTTCCCAAGAGCAATTCTGTAAGCATGGTACAAAGTAACTGGGTAAACTAAATTCCCTTCTTTCCATCTTTTTTAAAATTATAATTTCTTACTTTTCTTTCAGTAAATTGAGGTGTCTCTGAACATCATCTTTTCTATCACTTTGTTGGCACAAAATGGATCTGGAAGGAAAATAAAAGCAGAATTTTCATTTTCATTTGCAAGGATAGAAAACGCATCAAGCAAAGTAAAGATAGCCAGAACTTCTCTAGCTGAAACTTTCCCACTGCAGATAGAAAGTGTTGTACCATACTGGTCAAAATATACACAGCCAGCCATATTACTCAGAAAAGCTCCAAAGCTATTCCAGTTCAAGCAGTGTTGTGATTTTTATCTTTTCCCTTGTGGAAACAGAGAAGAATCACCAGGATATCCGACACTTACAGTATTACTGAATCCATTGCAGTTTCTAGAAACTTCCTGCTGCTATCTGAGAGGGTCTGCCAAGATCCTATTTTAGCATTGGTTAGTTTCACCTTATTTGAAGAACCTTTCTTTCCTGTTAACACAAAGGAAAAAAAGAAAAGAGATGACTTGTCAAATCTGGATAAAGAGCTTTGTGACTCAATTCAGTCACGTCGTCGTCAAAGATGTAACAGTTAAGATCTTTCACGTCACAAAACTTTTACATCATATCTATCCACATCAGGTGGTACTTATTACTTACAAGTCCCAAGTTGTTTAAAAAGCACAAAATAGAAAAGGGTCTTTCTTACAGTAGTTTCATTACAAGCAGGTACTTTTCCCAAATCATTACTGATACAAGTGAGAAATCCCAGAATGAAATAGAAAAAAAAAAGTGAGAATATACATAAGCAATAAACTTAATGTAGCATGGGCCTCATAAGCAAGAAACTCAATGTAGCATGGGCCTCATAAGCAAGAAACTCAATGTAGCATGGGCCTCAGCTCTCTGAAGCTTACAACTTAAAACTGGAGCTTAGAACTTACAACTCTGGAACTTAGAACTTAAAACATTCTGGATGCTCGCGGTGGAATTTCACAGAAGAACACTACTTGCAAACAAAAGTATGTGATTAATTTGTGCGTATACAAAACATACAATACGAATGCACGCTGGCTAAGACAGCACTGCAAATACTCACTGTCACCGCTCAGAAAGCGAGCTTGGAAACTTTATTTCTGTGATCTCAGACATTTATGATTTCAACATAGCAGTAACTACTTTGACTTTCAGTGTTTTTTTCAAAATACTGGATTTGCATGAGACAGTCCTACCTGGGGGGGAATAGTTCTCATCTTCCGTAGCTTTCCTTCCGACTGCTTGAGTGACCTGCTGAAAAGTTTACAGCAAATGTGGTAATTTTGAAATATCCTCTGCTGTGCAACCATTCATCTACTACCAGCAACCCACAATAAAAAGGCTGTGAAAGTACATCAGGGCTTGACAGAGGTCTATTGCTGTCGGCAAAAAAAAAAAGGTTTTCTGGACTGTGAAACAATAATTCAACTCAAGTAAGTTAAGAAAAGCAATTCACTCTTCTTAGTTCCTCCCATTCCAAGAATGAGGTCATGAAATAAGAAATTCACAGGATGTTTAGCTATCCAGCCACACCTTGAGATCAAGTTGTTCATAAATTAGCTGGTTAAGCAGTTCTCTCCAACAGAATGCTGACTATATCAGTCCCAAGACACACAGAGATTATTTTCCAGAACTAAATAATCGTCACCTGAGCTCAATGAACTCTGACTTTATTGCTCTGTTCAAACAGATGCTATGCAGCTCTTCAAAACTGCACAGCCAGCTTGCCTTTACATCATCAGGCAATGCTTCCCTCTACTTGTCACAGGCACACTAACAGGCAACTAGAAATTCTGAAAACCAGGGAACAGCTAAGGCAGTGGGTCTCAAAAGAGTCGTTCACACTGGTCGTTCCCTCAAAAGGATTACTTCTAGTTAATGAAATATCTTCTATAAATCCCAGTAGAAAACCGGGCAAAAATGCTTTTTTTTTTCCTTTGGTTACTTTTCTAACAGTTTTTAATCCAAAATAATGGCTACCTTTCTTTTTTGACCTTGCAGTCTTCCTTTTTCATCTGTTCCCTTTTTTTTGCTGGACAGCCCTTGCTGATTTTGTGATTTAAAGGGGTTTCTTGCTGATCTCCCACCAGCGGTCTTCCCCATTTTGCTGGCAGATGCGTGGTTGTGTTTCATTGTCTGTAAACAAAGTGGAACGGGAGGAAACAAAAACAAAATTAAAATCCAGCAACTATAATCCGTACAGTACAAACCACACTCTAACAAGTAAAAGAGAAGAAATACCCTGTGCTAAATGAGCACAAATGTCTGCATATTTGCAAAATTTAAGTACAGGACCACTAGAAAAGCACCCCCATTTGCCTTTTAGGACAGTCAGTATGTGTTCCACTTCTTAAGAAATTTAAAAGTCAGCATGTCTGTTATAACAAAGAGCAGCAACAATAATGACAGGTAACAGAACTAATTTATTCTTAAAGGCCTTCAAAATTAGAAATTCTTTATCTTTCTATCACAGCCCAGTGCAGATGTACTACTACCACAGCTTTTTACCCTAGCACATAACCATAACGTTCCTTGCTGCAGTTCAAACCTATAATTTCCTGCCTTGCTTACTACAGAAATAGAGGAAAAAGAATCACAGAATCACAGAACGTTAGG
>NW_010159262.1:0-20541 GCF_000695765.1 Mesitornis unicolor
GTATCATAAAAAGCTTAACTATAACTGACCAAAGTACACAAGATGAAACAATAAAAGCAACAAGACCTATCCTAAGCTGAAATCCTGACCCAGTTTAGGTGTGTTAAAACTTACTATTCTCTTCAAAATTGCAATAAGTCAATTTGTATTGTCTTTATTGAATACTAATAGATTAGGCCCCAAATTAAGGGCTTCATTTGACTCAGTCTGAAGTATATTTCTGTCTACTAGGTGGTACACTAACAGATGAAAATGCAACATTCACATAGATTGAGCCTGATGTTCACCACAGGCCATTTAAATTTCAGTATTTCTACACAAAAAATATATTCTCAATATATTAGGTCATAACTATTAGTGAGCTAGGAAAAAAGTAAGTAAAAATGAAGTCACACATCAAATATTTTGCAAAGATGCTGTGACTGAAAGAAAAAAAGAAAATCCCTGATCATTTTATGTACCTGGACTATATTTTTAAGCTACATTCACTGGTAAAGACAAATTTGCCATTAAACACACTCTTGCCAATTCCGTTAATTTCAATGAACAATGTCTGCGTCTCCTCTCCTTTCCTTAGTCAATTAAGTATGGGAATCTACCTACCACTTAGTCTTTACTGCAGAAACTCAAATGGCCTCAGTTCAAGCCCTGCTGTGAGTTAACACTCTGCCTGTTCAAAGCACCCACCCATTGTCCCCAGGGTCACAAAAGGGGCCTGGGAGGAGTTGCAGATCTTGCTCCCAAAGGCCTTGTTTACACTAGATTCCTTTTTTTATACTGCTCTCCACAACTATAACATAGCTGCAACTCAACCAGTGGCAGTCTTGGATTACACAGGCCACTGGCACTTTAGATAAAGTTTTTTGAATTTGGGCTATCTGCCAAGTCCCATTAACTTCCAGAAAGCCTAACTCTGAAAACCCACATCCTAACACTTGTTTCTTCTTGACCTCTTCTGATCTTTTTTCTTCTGCCATTAGTTGTGAGTTCAGAACCAAATCCAGAAGAATCATGATTAAAATGCTTGTGGTACTTCCATCAGGACCATCTTCACTGAAAATGTAACAAAGCCAGAGGTAAATTTGGAAATTTAATATAGATTTGGCAGGCTTGAGTACAGCAAGGACCTTCTGATGTCCGCATATTTGACTATTAGGATCTACATCTACAGCCAGAACAAATGGTTTTCAACAGAAATTCTGGCAAAAAAATTAAACTGGAAATTAAAAAACCTTGCAGCTGAGCAACAAATAAGATTTATCCAAACAGAAATGGAAAGCAGAACATAAAAATTAAGTTCTGCCTGATCTTTTCCACTCTAGAAAAGTAATTTTGTGCATATTGTTCTACAGGCAGATGTAAGCTTAATCTATTATGAAATATTTACGTACTTAGAAGTATCACATTCAAAAATCCTGAACAAAGATACTTCTTTGAGATACATTATCAAAAGAGATAGTGCCTTGTATGATTTTACAGCACGTATGCCTAAAACTAAAATTGTTATTACTCATGTTGGTTTTCAGACATGAAGGTTTGAACAAAGTGGTGCATTCATTTGCTTAGTGAGTAGAATATTTACTATCAAAGGCAGAAAAATAAATAAGGTAGACAAGTTACATAGGCAAAACAATCACAAAAAGGTCTGCTTGGTGATGAATTAAACAAACTCTTCTAAATGCAGATGTAATAGCACACGATATTTATGTAAAACAAGATTGCTTTACATAACATCCCTTGATGCTGCAAGGGAGAGTGTATGATCGTGGAAAACACTGCTTGTTACTGTGAAAGTCCTTCATATTGTTTAGATGCATTTCTCCACCCTACCTGCTTGTCTTCAATTTGCTGATGACTACAACATTGTAAGAGAAAGTACAGATGAAATAGCACCAGGACTCTTAAAATCTTTTAGTATTAGTCATCATTCCCCAGAGAAGCGAGGAACAGATAACAAGTTCACATGTACATGAAATACAGCAAGAAAATATAGGTGCATAGAGAAATAATGTCCTGGACCCTAAAAATCCTACCTTGTCCAAGGTAGGTCCTGTTATAGAATTAGAGCCTAGGAAAAGAAAAGGTGTCTCTAAAATCTTCATGTAACCCATGTTCATAAAGCAAGCCTATCATCTTTTTGAGCAGATCGTTTATGAAATCCTCATTTGTCAGGGTTTGACTTCCTCCACTTGATGAGATTGAGCCATACATTTTAATCAAGAGTTAACTAATATTTCTTTTTCCCCTCTTCCAATAAAGGCTCAGTGATAGGTTCTGCCCAACAACTCCACGCTCTATTGAGACAGATGAAGTTATATTCTCTGTGGACAGCCTGATATCCCAAAAATGCATCAGCTGATCACCTGCTAAGTTGTCCTGTAGCAGAGACATTTCTTTTTTTTCACTACTTATAAGTTTCTATTTAGCATATCTGAAGTATTACAATTGAAATCTGACATAATCATGCTGCTTAATATGCAAAAGGAGCATGAACTTTTGCAGGCATGACTTTGGGCATTGAGGTTCATAACCAAACAAGAAATGCAAGCAAAGAACATTTGAATGTGGGTGTAAACCAATCGACCTTGGTGAAAACGAATCACCTCTGTATACACAGAATACATAGTACTTGAAGTTACCACTTGCCACCACCTCCTGATTAATAGGAAAAAAAAAAGAACAAAATTTTTTTTAAAAAAAGAAGATGGGACTACATGTTGTTTCTGAAGGTAAATTCTCCTCACTGTGGTCTTTAATTTCCCTCCAACTCAGTGCTTGTTTAAGGCATGAAAAAAAATACCTGTTCATATAATTGGCCAGGTTTTTTTTCCACCTATCTCATCACCCAGAAGAGATACAGCAATCAAGACAGTTGCAAAGAAGCAAACTTCTAGGTGACCCCTTCCTTATTCCTCCAGTAAGGGTGATTTAAAAGCTGTAAGTGGGAAACAAGATTGCATGGGATGACCAGTAGATGACACTATATACTTAACACCAAATTGTTTCCAGGCTTAAATCTAGAATTTAGTTTTTCCATTTATTAAACTGAATGGATACACTTTTCAATTCATTAGATACATCTGACAGCAACACAAAAACCTGTTTGTAAATAAAGCCATTAAATAGAAATATTCTAACTTACCAAATCATTTCAGACTGAAGAAAATGAGACTGACCGGATATACCACAACAATTAGAGTAGTAGAGTTTTAGCCAAGTATGTCAAATACAGATACACCTGTTTTCTGCTCATGTGTCTACAAAATAATTTCATTCCTTTGTTTTTGTTGGTCTCAATCTCTGGCAAACACCATTTTTATAAAGATTTAAAGTAAAATCATTCACAGGCCTCACATGCTTAGAGCAAAAGTGATTTTGATTTTTAAACCTCTCACTACACTTAGTCCAACTTACAGGTTGCTGCCAATGAAGCACTAGCCCTACTTGCTCCTAGCGAGAAGATCCTACTTTTTTTCCCCCAAGTCACTGGTTTATTTGCTTCTGCATCACATAATCTTTTCACTCTTCTTTGATGTGTCCAATTTAGGGAAATCATCACTCTTCCTCTTTTCATTAACTGTGCTCAGAACACTTTGTATAAAATAAATAAAAATACTGACTAGTTAAAAAATGTATATTTTTGATAGGAGGAGGTTTAAAGCCAAGGCACTAATTAGCCAACACAGATGCAGGAAGTTAGATTTTGATGATGTGATCAGATGTAAAAGAAGATAATATACAGTCAAAGAGAGGAAAATGATGCATTATACCCTCAAGAAAGGGATTTGATTTGTTTGCCTTTTAAAGTCAAGTGTTGGAGCCGAATGAGCTGAAACCCAGTTTTAATGCATAGAGAGGAACATCTGTGATGGGGTTGGTCCAGAATACGCAACATATGGAATGATCAGACAAAAGCTTATTTCAACTTCAGAGGAAAAAAATGCAACCCTCCCCTCCAACTACAGAACCTAGAGAAAATCCCACAGAAAGGGAGGGTCAGTGCTAGCGAGCAAACACTGATGTTTCAGATGTAGCTGTAAGGAATACACCTGTGCAACAGCTGGCATCTTGGCCTGTCCCTGTGCTGAAGCAGCTATTTTTCCTTTTAACAGCAAAAGCAGACTCATTTCCTCTGTGAAGAAGGGAAGAAGAAAGACACAACTCATACAAAACAGAACCTTAAAGTCACTCTTAACGTGTGCAATTCAGTCATTTGGTGCACAAGATCTTCTTGCTGACAAAGCTTTGTCCACCTTTCTAGAAAGCTCTTTTAAGACATTATTGTATGACATGAACATCAACAATAGGAGTGGATTAAGACAGTATGCTATTATTAGTCTGAAGATTCACCAGATGACAGTGATCTCAATCTTCTTGCTTGCCTTTTGTACCTTTACTCCAGGAATGTGTACTAAACAGTGGTGTGATACTCAAAGCCTTTTCGCAATAACTTTATCTTTAGCAAATATTCAACAAAACCATTCTATTATTCTAGATTCTTTTGGGACTGAGCTGTAGAGACAGGCAAAAGCAAATACCTACTTCAGAGTCTTTCTTTCTAAGGGGTACAGTGACAACAGGCGTTTGTTAGCATCCATCACTATAAAAATTGATAGAGTGCAAAGTAACCTCCTTTTTAACAATGATTTAGAATGTTGCTAAAGCTTCATACTTTCCAACTCGAAGTGACAAATGTTGCATGCACATTTCCTAATAATACAAGTGCTCAAGCTTTTATCATTTATAGAAAAGAAATCAAATATTTATTAGAAAACTAGAGCACTTTAAAGAGAATTAAATCTGTTTACTCAACCACCCAGCTGGTTTGGTGGAAAAAGCAAATATTTCTTTGAAATTCCAACATCTTGTTCACTGTTAGAATGCTGTTTCTGAAAACACCCTTAAGAGTATTTTTACAAGGAGAAAAAATGATAGGTAACATGACAGAAACCAGATTTTCCTTTTGTCTCCCAAAAGCCTTTCTTGGGCTGAAGGTCAGAAATATAAGATGTTCTACATTGTTTTTAGGCAGAGAGTTGACACAGGTGTTGATGGCTAATCTGAGTTCTGTTTCTTTCATGTGGTATTTAAGCAGGTAAAAGAGCCAGGATCATCTCCAAAAACTGTTAAATACATAAAGAGCATTTTGGTAAGATCAACTCTTACCTTTTAAAAGAACTTTGAAAACATTTTTACTTTACTTCTCTTGTACTTCTAGGAGTGTTCCTATGAGAGGAAAAAAAGAGAAAGATTAATACACATTATGCTTCTAAACTGATAAAGAAGCAAACTTAATTGTCAGATCAGATAAAGTAAATCTCCCATAATGTCTTTTTCCCAATGATTTTTAGGGAGGGTTCTTTGGTTTCAGAAGAAAAAGCAGGGAGTTATCCCAACTGCATATCTACTTAATATAAAAGAACATTTCACAGCCTCCAAAAAACTCTTGCCAGTACCATTACACCTATGTTCTACATGAGGAATAAAGAAGCTCAAACTCTTGATACTTTTAAAGGTGACAGGCACCTATGATTACAACATTGATGTAAATTCTGAATTTCTAAACATTGTCCTTTATGCATCCTGATCAAGGCTGCATAGTAGAAAGCCACAGTCAGGAATCTGGATATTCTGATTTCCCAACTAAGGATCCCTTCACTAGATCATGATTTTTGCCTTGGAATAACACACAAATATTGCTGTTTACTCAGTTACACTTTTTGGATACCAGGCTGACAAACATTTTATTTATCAAATAGCTACCATTTGTTAATATTCCTTGTAGGGCACTACAAAGTACTTGGGCTTAAATGTCAGAGGCATCTTAAGCCAGGGCTAAAGGACGGTCATAAGCATTAAGGAAGCCTCACTGTCCACCGTATTTACAGTTGACACATCCCACTGATAAGTATGGCAATGTACTTGTGCAGGCATTCTGCATTCTGGTTTCTTCTCAGCCTCATTTTAATGCCATTCTGATTCATGAATAAACAACTGTAGATACAGTAAAATAAACTTGTGCAAGTCACATAAGACTTTTTTTCAGGTATAAGTAATAATGCATGTAAGTCTTTTCCTGTTCAAATGACAAAACAGTACTTAAGGCAGTTCTCACATGAAATCTCTTTTTTTTTTAGGCTTTGAATATAGAATCAGGCTTTAAATTCACACAGGCAATGCTGTATTGGCTAGAATGGAAAATCTGATTTGTGCATGTCAAAAACCAGAATAATTGCATCAAAAATGAAAGCAGACTCAGAAGGGCTATTAAGGAGAAGAGAAAATAAGCTCTTTTAATTGCTGAAGTGAAACATTCTAATTAATACAAAACCACGTCTGTATAATTGAAAACACTAGCAGATAAAATAATGTGTTCTCAAATAAAAGGCAACAAAGCATTGAAGTTCTTGTGACATTTTAATCAGAAAACCAAATACAGGCATTAGTAAACAGAAGTGACTTAGGTAATTATTTTAAGGTTTAAAAAGTAATTTATTTTGCATTACTTCATACTTGAGCCCAAACATTAATATCAAATATAGTTTTCCAGTAAGGCCATGAAAACATACACTGGGTATTTAAAAGCAGCTCAGAGTTAACTACTTGTGAGATACAAACAGAAAAAACTGGCAACATTGGAATTTAAATTCTCATCTGTAACTAGGAGCAGTAACAACGGATCACCGTCACTAAACTCTCCTGTTAGCTGATGACAGGCATGTTATCCTCACAGACCCTCATTTTTGGATGGCCCTCAGGCATTACCTTAAATAAAACTAGATTATGTTTGGCTCTGACATCTCAAAAATTGGATGCTGGTAGAAGAAGCCTGCAAGAAGAAATCTGACAGAGATCCTTCAAAGGGAAATAGCTTTGTAAGTCCACTAAACCCTCAGCATTAAATCCTAAGAAAACAAACTTAAGCTTTTGATTCACCAGAGTTTTGCACTTTCATGTAATCACTTATACCCACATAAATCCAATATAATGTTAGTATTTGCCTCCAAATTGCACAGTAGATTTCTACAAAGCCTTTAGTACTACTGTGAGAATACTTCAGTTTTTACTTGAAAGGACTTTATTAGAAATTAAGAGATACATGTGCATACAAAGCAGAATGATGGATCCTAAGTTTTATAAATCCTGCTATGCAGGATACAGTCAATAGCAAAATTTTCAGTATTTATTGGTAATGAAGAGTTGCATGTAAATATTTATTATTAGTATGCCAACTATTTGTTTTCATCTAGAACTGCCTATTTGCAAACTGGGACATACAAAAAACTGTTTCTTGACAACTGAGACTTAAATTTCTTAAAAAAAAAAGTTGCTTATGTGATACTAAATAAAAAAAAATATTCATCTTTTGTGTGAATGTGTTATGCAAGGAGGTATGACTGTTCATGTTTTATAGCTCAAATTAGCCTTGTATCTCAATTCCAACTCAAGCAGGAAGCATTCTGTGCCTTGCCTGAGTCTGTTATCACAGAGCAGATTCAGCACTGTTTCCATTCATGCCCAAATAAAGCACATTAGAAATCCAGTTACTACTTTCAGTGTTCCTCTACTATGATCTCCCACAGCATCCTTCTCTCCAAGCTGGAGAGGTATGGATTTGATGGGTGGGCTGTTCAGTGCATAAGGAATTGGCTGAATGGTCCTATCCAGAGAGTAGTGGTCAACGGCTTGATGTCCAGATGGAAGACGGTGACAAGTGGTGTTCCTCAAGGGTCCGTACTGGGACCAGTGCTGTTTAATATCTTCATTAATGATATTGACAGCAGGATTGAGTGCAACCTCAGCAAGTTCACTGATGATACCAAGCTGGGTGGTGAGCTTAATGTGCCACAGGGAAGGGATCCATCCAGACTGACCTGAATAAGCTGGAGATGTGGGCCCAGGTGAACATCATGAGGTTCAATAAGGGTCCTCACCTGGGTAGGGGCAATCCTCATTACCAATACAGGCTAAGAGATGATGTGCTGGAAAGTAGCCCTGAGGAAAAGGACTTGTGGGTACTAGTGGATGAGAAGCTGAATATGAACCACCAATGTGAATCTGCAACCCAGAAGGGCAACTGCATCCTAGGCTGCATGACAAGAAGCATGGCCAGCAGATCGAGGGAGGTGATTCTGCCCCTCTGCTCAGACCTCACCTGCAGTGCTGCATCCAACTTTGGAGTCCTCAACACAAAAAATACATTGAAGTGCTGAAGTGGGTCCAGAGGAGGCCACAAAGATGATCAAAGGGCTGAAGCACCTCCTCTATGAAGACAGGCTGAGAGAGATGGGGTTGTTCAGCCTGGAGAAGAGAAGGCTCCGGGGGCACCTTATAGCAACCTTCCAGTACCTGATAGGTGCCTGTAAGAAAGCTGGGGGAGAACTGTTCACTAGCATGGAGCAATAGGACAAGGGGCAATGGTTTTAAACTAGAAAACTTTAGATTTAGGTTGGATATTAGGAAAAGGTTTTTCAACATGAAGGCGGTAGATCAGTGGCACAGGTTGCCCAGAGATATTCAAGGTCAGGCTTGATGGGGGTCTGAGCAACTTGATCTGGTACCAATGTCCTTCCTTACTGCAGGGGTTGGACTGGATGAGCTTTAAAGGTCCCCTCCAACCCAACACATCTGATGATTCTACGATGACAGTACTACTAGTTATCAGCATGCAGTAACCTCTTCACTCTATAGCACAGGGCAAGTAATTTTACTTTTGAGTGCCCTTCATGCAACCCCACAGAACAGTGAGGATTAACTAATATTTCCGAAGTGTTCCTGGAAAGTTAAATAAGTTAATTTTTAATAAAGATCTGGTACCTCCTGCATCTACAAGAGCAGGAAGCATACATAACAAAGTATTCTGCAGAGTTTTCTGAAAGAGCTCTGAAAAACCTGCTGGAAAGGAAACATCTAATTCCCACACCAAATCCATGCATTGTTCATGTCCTGATTACTATAATTATTTATTCATTTTGAAGTACATTGTTATGATAGTTGAGAGTTACTAACTTGTGGCAAGTATCTGAGAGAAAATGCAAGGCTATTTCAGGACATGAAGCACAAAACATTTTCAGTTTGTGGGTTTTTTTTTTCATTAGTCCTTTGTATGTCAAAAAAATTTCTACAAAAGAAAGGATATTCTTAGAAGACATCCCAAGGAAAAGAAAAATTCATCTCAGAGTTGAAGCCAAGCCCCAGATAGCAAGACTAAGCTTAAAATGTCTGGATTCATTATTTATTTGGGAGAAATTAGAATGCTAAACTCATTCAAAGCCTGTTACTACTGTCTTATAGGTACAGAGAAGACAACATCAGAATAGCTGATTTTCCTTTTAAAACTAATGTTAATCCTAGTCTATGCATATCTAAAAGTACTAAGTTAGAACAAGCAGAGATACCTGCTCTGCTCTTATCAGTGGTATCCAATGATAGGACAAGGGGCAATGGTCCCAAGCTGGAGCACAGGAGGTTCAACCTGGACATAAGGACAAACTTTGTCAGTGTGAGGGTGGCAGAGCATGGCCCAGGCTGCCCAGAGAGGTTGTGGAGTCTCCTTCTCTGGAGACACCCAAATCCCTGAATGCGTTCCAGTGTGACCTAGTCTAGGTGATCCTGCTCTGGCAGGGGGTTGAACTGGATGAGCTTTTGAGGTCTCTTCCAACTCCTGACATTCTGTGTGATTCTGTGTGTATGATTTGTCCTGCATCAAAACAGCAGAAGACTTCAAAACGAAGAGGTCAGTTAAACAACAGGTTCTCTATTGGTTGGGTCAGATCTATTCATTTTTCTAAACAAGCTTTGTAACTATAATTCACTATGATAATAAGTTTCCAAAACTTCATGACAAAACCTGAAGTCTAAGAAGCTAGGGTTCTTTCTTCAAACCTCTGGGCCAATAAAAAAAATTATAATCACTTTTTGTTTTGATTCAACACAATCTGGTTTATAGCTGTTGTTTACCAGCTCAAGTGCACTTTTATGAACCTGAATGCAATATGAAAGCATTTTGACCTGAAGCATTTTAGAGAACAAGACATTACTGACATTTCCATATGTTAGAGGCTGATGCAGAAATGCATATTGATGATGGCAGAATTATTCCAAAAAGGAAGGAGTAAGAAACCATTTAAGATTTTTTAATATATTTGCTGGATGTTGGATTACCCAGCTTCAACAGTGACATAAGAGAGAGCATTTCCTAGCATTTATTGCAAACACACATTTTACAAGACAAGACACGATGGCTTGGCTGCTTTTACCCACAGTCAAATACTTCTGAAAACTCTCTCGGTGAAATCCTGAGCCCAAAGAGATCAACAGCAAGCTTAATCTCAATTTCAGTACAGACAGATTTTATTTTTGTTAACATACTAGTCTTAATTACTACCATACAGAGACATAAAACTTCATAGAGTACACAAATGCACTGTATGATTTATTTCCCCAAAGGGGAACTTAGTATTAACAACATTAAAACTTCTTTCCAATCACCACTGCTACTGCTTTTTTTAAAATCAGGATTAAAAGGCAATTACTTTGAAGGAACCATTATGCTTAATTTGCTCATTTGCAGTACTGGCAAGCAACACACTAACTAGATACAGTTATCAGCTGTAAAAACCTTATTAAGCAGAAATGGGAATTAACTAAGGTTGCAACTTTAGAATCAGAGGGTCAACATCCTAAGGCTACTTGAGGAGTTTTTTCTGACCTATAGATGATTACTGTAATAAAATGCCCTTAGGAAGTTAACTCAGTGGGAAATGTTTTATTTATCACTTAGATACACTATATGACTAAATAGCATGATTGCAAGTCAGGTTAAAATTGTTTATTCATTAGAAGGCTTTAAGTTTTGAGTCCAGATCTTACTGTTGCATAATACACAGCAACTGTTTGCCACACCAGCAGTGTAAACACAAACCCATAGGATCAGTGGAGCTTTTTCTTTCTATTGCATGCATAGCAGCGCACCATAACTTCAAGTGTTGTCTGTTAAGAGATTTCTCAGAGCAGTAGCTACACACTTTTGAAGAAAAGTAAACAACTTCAACACTATTTTGACATCATCCACTCTACTGTATCGTTCCTTTCTGACATGCTTGCATCACAACATATTAGAAAAATCTGTGAAAACATGTTACTTATCTAGGTAACTCAGGAAGAAAGCCTTACCATAACAATAAAAAAAAACCAACAAGCTGCAATGCCAAAGTGGAAGGAAAAACATGAAAATGATTATTCCATTCCTCTTTTACTTTAGAACTATTTTGGCAATGAAGAAACTGAACTAGTATCATAAACTATAACTTGACCAACAGCCCAGACTGCCATTTTAAAGGCAAATGGAGCATAAACGTGCCAGGACCACAATTTTTCCTGTTGCAGAGTCAGGACAGACCACTGAGGACCAGTAGGCAGAGTGCTGACTTTGCTGGACTAGCTTCACCATCTCTCCTGATCACATATTACCAACAGACATGAAAAAACTTTTCCTTCCTCCTGCCTACTCAGCACAGGGCTGTTACCTGATGAAGGCACACCAGGGGGGAAAGCCTGCTCGCTGTCCTGCGTTACCTCAAGCACTACACTCTGCATTTCCACAAAGGGGATTCTTACAATTGAAGCGGAGAGCACCCAGGCGCTGAAGCCACGGCCCTGAGGGTCCCCACAGGGCGGGTGCCTGCAGCCCCCTCGCGCGCCCACCTGGCCGGGGAGGTCTCGGGACCTTCCCGCCCACACCTCGCGCCCGTTACCTCGCGCGCCGGGGCCGTCCCGCCCAGCCCGGCTTCTCGGCCGGGGCGAGCACGCGCTCCTCTCTCTGCAAATCTCTGCCGGCGCCGGCTCGCAGCGGCTTCTCGCGCGTCCTCCCCTCACGGGAGAGCCTCGGTGGCGCCGGGTGGGTGACGGCAGCAATACGGGCCTGGGGCGGGCGGTGCTGAGGGGCTCGGAGAGCAGCTGGAGGGTGAGGAGCTGTGGGGAATGAGGTCAGACGAGCTTCCCCTGGTGCAGATTCCTGTTCGCCTGTGGTACCTGGGACACCTGGGCTGAGCCGCGGCTCCTCTCAGACGAGAGAGAGAAATGGAGATCTTTGAGGTAAAGCCAGGACCTAGATGACGCTTTTCAGTGAATTTGAAACTATTACCTTTAATTATGTCTCAGAAGTCTATCCCAGTGCAGTGATTTTCTGAAGAAAAGTAAATATTTCAAACCAATTCCCCAAAACAACAGCAGGGTCAACAAGCCAGATACTGTGGAGAATTTGCTTCTTTTCAAATGTGCATGCTTGGATTTTTTTCTAAGAAAACTTATTGGCAAAATAGTTCATTTTAATAGCATCCCATTCTCTTGAGAAGTGTTTGTAGTGCAAGTAGGGAGATCCCTGCCCCTCCTCCCTTGCAGGTGGTATGAGAAGGGAGATGATCCTGGTGCAGGTGCTGGTGAACCCCCCTTAGGCTGCCTCCTCCTGGGCTGTGAGTACCGATCTTGGTGCTTGAAAGGGGCTGGCAAGGTGCTGTGACGCTGTGGGGCTGTGGTAAGGAGAGTAGAGATTAAAACAGTGGAGGAGTGGTCTTGTGGAGAAGGAAACCTAGACCAATGTGCCAGAAACGAGATGGTTGTTCCTAATGATGCTGAGAAAATGACTGTTGCACTCCTGCCTATGTTAAGCTGTGCTAGTCTTGAGGTTTGAACTAACAGTGGGTTTTGTTTGAGTCATATCCCTCACAGCCAGAACCCAGCATCATCATGAACATTGCATTTATCACAGTTGTTTTTTGTAAAGTTATTTGGATTTGTTGTTAGAGTTGAATGCTAAAGATTGGCCATACCACAAACTAGATATGTATTTTGCTTAAACTGTTTAACAGACCGTAAAATAAC
The DNA here is from genome assembly GCF_000695765.1 of Mesitornis unicolor. Taxonomy (NCBI): domain Eukaryota; kingdom Metazoa; phylum Chordata; class Aves; order Mesitornithiformes; family Mesitornithidae; genus Mesitornis; species Mesitornis unicolor. The sequence continues at coordinate 12,883 of NW_010159262.1, forward strand.
ACAGCCCACATTATATAAGAATTTTGCTCATGCTGGGATAGATTTTTCTATCATTACAAAAAGCCATAGACAATGGTAGACTTATCTGTGGTGCAATACACACTTATGTGTTGTAAAATTGTGAGGGAGCCTATTAAAAGGATCCAACTTTATCAGAGCTGAGTTGATGACCTGTGCTGATGCATTGTACTGATGTGACAACCAGCTGAAAGGTATGAGCACGCAGTGCTGTGCTGGTCAGGGCTGTGACAGGGAAGAGCTGCCCTGAGATCCGAGTGTCCCATGGGCCCAGCTCAGACTGTGGGCCAACAGCTGAACCATGCTAACTGAAATCAAGATTCATGACTTTGTCAATGCCACCAAAGTTTAAAATATTCTTTTTAATAACAAGCAAAATGCTTCAGGGCCTGCATTATCTGGGTGCTATGCCATTTAAAGACCACAGATGACAAATAGTGCTATAACTGTGTGCTCTAAGACAGCTGTCAAGTTGCTGTTAAATATAGTTGATAGCAGGGGGTATAAATTTTGTAGCACAGTGCAATAATACAGGATTCTGTATTAAAATGACAGTGTCTTTTGTGGATTGCCTTTTGCAACACAAGACAAACTCAGGGTAAGCGGTTTGCAACTGAAGCTGAAAAAGATGAAAATACGTTTTCTCATTTCCACTGTATAAACTGAAGAGATCAGATTCAATGAATGCTCAATGGCAATTATTCAACCTACAATTTCACAAAGAAAAATGAAATTAACCATGTTTAACTGTCTATGTTTAGATGTCGGTAGATTTCATTATGATGAAATTGAATAGGGTGCAGAACTGGCAGGGCTTATGTACCTTTCTAGTTCACAAAATAGCTCTTGGGATTTGATCTGTGACAAGTAAAGCTGTTTTTCTCTCTTTTTCCTGGAAACTTGTGATTTAAACAAAAAAGGTTTGGCTGTTTCTAAGGGGAATGAAACCAGTAATAGTCTTGACTGTTTATAGTTTGAGTTCTCCTTGCTCACATGATATTCTTCTTCCTGTCTTCCAAAATGCAGTCTTTGAATGGTCTTTGTTGAAAGTCAGCAGCATGAAAAAGTTCTGGTACAGCAGAAGCACTGGATATTGGTAATACAGTCAAAAGACCCTGCAGCTTCATCTCATTAGCTTGGCTTCTCTTGAAAGCTGAAACTAACTATGTGTTTTTGACATATATTTTTATATGACAACATAGGTGACTTGCTCAGTACATATTAAAAAGTCTTTCTAGTGTGACACTAGATAAAAGAACATAACTATTTAATTAGGTAAAGTAATTTTTCTTCCTTTTTCCTTTCTCATTTTCTACAGCAAATGCTGTAAAATTATGTACGTAGAGTTCAAGAATGTCACTGCATCCATGTCATTGTTGGGCTGTCAATGAAATGCTGCAAAGGTAGAGTTTCAGCCCACCAATATTAAAAGAAAGGGAGAGAGCTAGCTATAAGCACTTGTTTCTTCTTGGCCTGTTCTTTTCTTAGTTCCCTTGTTAATAAAATATTCTGTACTATTCCTGTATTTTTTTCCCTTCCCCCATTCTATTTTGGTGGTTTTGCTGCAGTTGCTATTGGCTTCAAATATCAAACAGGTAGCTGACATTGATTTCTACCCTTCAGTGCACTAAAATTTAAATGAAGGCGAAAAAGCCTTGATTGAGAAGAGAATGCATGGCACTTATCAGAGGATCACGGAATGGTTTGGGTTGGAAGCGACCTTAAAGATCACCCAGTTCCAACCCCCCTGCCATGGGCAGGAACACCTCCACCAGCCCAGGTTGCCCAAAGTCCTGTCCAACCTGGCCTTGAACACCTCCAGGGAGGGGACATTGACAGCTTCTCTGGGCAGCCTGGGCCAGTGTCTCACCACCCTCACAGTATAGAATTTCTTCCTAATATCTAATCTAAATCTAACCTCTTTTAGGTTAAAAACCATTAGCCCTCATCCTCTCACAACCCTCATTTTCTAAGAGACTGATTACCTTCTCTGCTTAGTCACAGCTATGCCAATCCCTAGTAATCTGTGATGTACTCTTCTGACAGAAAAAAATAGACTTATCTGATCTCATTTATAAAAACATATGTAAAATTAGTTTTCTCTCAGCATGTTATTTTTTAGCAGTGTAATTGCTGATGAAGGTTTACCTCAGGTCTTAGAGAAAAAGACCAGAATTTAACTTCTCAAAGAGCAACAAAGTTTTTCACATCCTGAAACTGAATTATTTAGCTATTAAAATGAACTATTTTGCCAATAAGTTTTCTTAGAAAAAAATCCAAGCATGCACATTTGAAAAGAAGCAAATTCTCCACAGTATCTGGCTTGTTGACCCTGCTGTTGTTTTGGGGAATTGGTTTGAAATATTTACTTTTCTTCAGAAAATCACTGCACTGGGATAGACTTCTGAGACGTAATTAAAGGTAATAGTTTCAAATTCACTGAAACTCTTAAGTGTTTGTTACACACTCATAGTTATTCATAATTGAATACGCAGTTAAGATTTTAGTCAGTTTGTCTGGAAGTATTTCAGTTCATTGGCTTTATAAAATCCCCTGGGTACATCATTACGTTTGCTGCATACCTTCCCTCATCCTTTTCATTTTCCAGTTAACGCTCAAGCCTATTTCCATGCAAAGGGCTGATGCTTAAGACATGAACAAGCTGCATCTTAGTTTTACTTGCATACATTTAGGTTCCAATGAAAACTCTAATGCTGAAAACTTTTGAGTTAATTTTAGGTATTAAATTTAGCAGGAATATTAATATGAGTAAATATTTTCACAATTGCTGCTGTCCCAGAGGATAGGGCTGAAATGAAATTTGAAGCCTAATACATAACTTTTTCCTGTAAATATAAATTTCATAAGAGAACACTGTTTTTCCCATTCTTTCCCTTTAAAAAGATAGCTAAAATAATAAGATTCATTAAAGGGAATCTATGAAGAAATAATTTATGAATTGATAATGTGACAATATAAAAAAATCAAATCCATACTTCCTTTGTGTTGGTAACCCTTGTTTTTTCTGTAAGACCAATGTTCAGCCTCTGTAAATCTCACTACAGTTTTGCATTTGGATTAGTTTGGCACCCTGTTCATTATTTTCTGATTCTCCACGTCTTACACAGATCTATTACCTAGATGCAATGCTAACACTTTGATTTTAGGTGCAGACCTTTCCATTTCCAAATGAAGGATACTGATTTCCACATGTAATTCTCTCTTAGCTTGCTCCAGGTTTCCAGAGATGCCTGACACCTGCCATAATATTGAAATCACAGAAGCAAAAGGTCGGAAAGAGATGTGAACTGTGAGTTACAAATAATAAAATGTGTGTAACTAATACATGCACAAGCTTCTAGAATTTAGTATAGATAAAATAAAACATGGTATTTGAATTATGGTATTAAATCTGCACTTAGAAGAGGGAATGACTACAGTACTTGGCATTTTGGCATGTTATGTATTTAAATACTATTTTTAACAATGTCAATCACAACTAAAATTCTTACTATGTATCTTTCTCCAAAGAATATATACAGGTGACAAACCAGTTACTAGGACTGTCATCAGTTATCCAGACTTATTAAAATATTCTTAAATAATGAAAAACTGAAATGAATTGGGAACTGAGTTGTAAAAATATATTAATAATGGGCCCACAGATTCCCAGTGGTGTTTCACAATATATTTGTTTTTTACATGGTTGGTAGTAAGTGTTCAGTGAGCAAAAAGATAAAGAACTGAAGCAAAGAAAATGTCAGGTCATCTAATGAAACTGATGTCAGAGTGCACCAGCCTGATGAGGTGTTATACTTAAAGGCAGTGGAAAACATTTGAATCTCTTTTAGGCAGAATGGTCATCTTTTCTGATTTGGTTTAGCAAAGAAGAATCCTTTATGCATCATTTCCTGGGCAAAGGGGCAGATTAAAAATTGAGTGAAAGGAAGATGTTCAATCCAGTTACAATGAGAAAAGGCAGAAAACGTACTTCGGATATCCAAATCCTGGTTTAGAAAAATCTGCCTTCATGATGAAAGATGCTAGTGCTCCCATGGTACCCACTCGTTTCTCCAGTCCTCAGAAATACTGTTTTTTTAGAGATTTCAAAAGCCAGAACAAGTATAAAGGCCATTTAGCATATATTTCATCAACTGTGAAGTTATACAAAGCTGCTAAGAATGTGCTTAGGTTGAAGTAAGGAGTAATCCTGTCCTATGGGATTATTCATTCTTTTAATCTAAACACAGTACTTTCCTGCATTGATTCTGTTACTGCCAAATATTTATTTAATATGTTTGTATTAGCCTGGCTGCACATAAAAGGATGAAGTCAGTCTTCTTCCTAAACTTTATGCACAGTCTTGTAGGACATGGAGAGTTTCCTAATGTTCATTTGAATCCTGGGGCAAATCTTCAGTCCTAACTCCCCATAAAGTCCACAAACTCATTTTTCCCTTTCAAGTGAGGGAAAAACAAAAATAAACAGGAGAGCTGTGAAGAGGAAGAAGAAACAGGAAACAGTTTGAAATGCTGTTTTGATAAGATTGTCTTTATTTTATACATTGATAAAATATATGGATGTTTCTCTGAGAAGAAAATGCAATCATGCCATTAGAAAATGACAGATAATCATTGCCAACAATATAATTGTCATTATATCTCACAGATGACATGTAATTATTTTCTAGGATATTTGCATTTTCATTTGATGTGTAGCATAAATGAAACAATTTCCTACTGTCTCAGTCTTGAGAGGGAATAATAATTATATTTAACAGATGAATTTCATGTTTGCAACTGTGTTAACAGAAACCAGGGTGCAAAAGCACTGGAAAAAAACACAATCCCCTTTCCATTTATTACTTCATTGAAATTTGCCTTTAACTAATCAGGAGAAATAGGAAATATATACCTAGGATTCTAGAATCCAAATTACTTCCAGTATTAACTTTATCTTTTTGAAAAGTGATTTATTATCAGTATGAAAGATGTCCAGGACTTGGAATTTGGTTTGTTATTTTGCCACAAATAAAAGCATCTTTGGAAGATCATTTAACCTTTCTGTTGCCCACGATCAAACCAAGGCAGTCAATATGCAGCCCTCAGATTTCTGGCAGATGAACTTTTAGTAAAGGAACTTTTCTTTTTCAAGCTATCTTAATCATCACATTCTTCTTTACTTACCTATTTTCACTGTAAGTATTTAATTTCAATTAATAGTTCACTAAACTTGTCACTGCCTTTTTGAAGGACATGTTTGATTCATTTACAAATTAGGTTCTCATTTTTCATGTTTTTCTAGGCTGTTGCCTAATAAGTAGAAGTTAAAGCAAGATTCTGTTACTGTAATCTTTAATTAGGAAAACTTACATTTTCTGCATGTCTTGGAGTTTAATATTGCCATTTGTTAATATAATATTTTGAGTACCTGTAATTGGAATAGGAATCATCAAAATCAGAACTATACAGTTCAGTGGCATCTGATATTGTAAAGGAGAGATGAGTAAACTGCTGCAGTGCAAAAACATGACACTTGGTTGTGAAGCAGTATGAGAAGGGGACTAAGTGTGTGAATGTCAGGTTCAAAAGATTAGTCAAGTCTTGGGCAAGGCACTGCATAAGAGAGAAAATAGATTTATAGAAGACTTAGCAAAGAAAAAGAAGGCAAAATATTCAGTGACAGTGTTTGGAATCAAGACCAGTTATTAAAAACAAGTGATCACGCTTGGTCATGCCTAGGATGAACAGAAAAAGATAAAATGGAAGAAGATTGCAGCAAAGACACTTCAATGTCTTTTTGTGGTGACCAACATGGTAGTAGAGTTAGTGCCCTGGAATTGTTCTGGGAGGCTATATGACACTGTACATAGTGTCCATCAGTAGAGGACCACAGGAAGAGGTTTGACAAACATGTCATGAATAATGTATATGTCCTACCTTGGAGAAGGTAGATTTACTACCCATCTTCTTTTTTTCTTTATAATTTTAACATACAGAAAAATTATTGAAATTAAGTGATAAAAGATGTCAATAAATGGTTTATCCAATGCATGTGTTGAATTGGGCAAATAACAGAAGCAAAAATGTTATTTTTGGTTTGTTTGGTTTGGTTTGGTTTTATTTCCTAGCCAGCTACCATCTCTCCAGACTAGTCTAGAACTCTTTGAAGGAAAGGATTAGCATATTTCTTTTTCAAATGAAATAGTTTCCCCATAGTCTTCCTTAAAAATTCAGCACAAACTGCTAAAGCCTTCCCTTTCAGTTTATACAGTAAGTGTCTGAAGCCACGTACTCACAGAATCCCCAAGGCAAATGATCTGAAGCCATATGCTGACTATAGTGCATGTTTCAGTGTAAGAAGAGAAAAGCGGGGTTAGCTGGTAGAGCTTAGCAGAGATTCACCATGTATGCTAACATCTATGTTGGACAATTTTTTTGGTAAATGAGTGTAAGTACAGTGATTGACAACAAAGGCACCAGTTCTCTGAATTAAGAAAGTGTTTGAGAAAGGATGTTCAGATTTTATTTGGCAGCAAGAGTATAACTAATGCTACCTACTTAGCTTAACAGATCCTGTGATAGTGGGACCTCTTCCAGGCTCTAAAAATTCCTTAATATTAATAAAATATTTACTCTTTTTCCTTGTATAATGGATGAGCTATCTTAAAATAGTGCCATGTGAATAAACCCCTCTAGCTCAACTGCAAAATGCTCAAGTTGTCATCGTGTCTCTGCGTATGAAACATGACTGAATCAGTTCTATGGAATTCAACCGTAATAATAAAATCATAAGACTTGAGGATTTCAGTTACCCCCAAGAAATGTACCCCAGCATATGCAGAAATATTCATTGTAGTAGTGCACTCCAGGCTTATGCTTGTTGAAAGGTGTAATTTTGGCTGTTGTCCTCAAATACTATCCTAAAATCCTTTTCTGCAAGTTGTGTGGAAACCTTCTTCAAGTACCTAATGTATTGTGTAAAGTAAAAGAAAGGGACATTACGTGGTATGGTAGTGTCTGGCAGCGCAACTGATTAGCACCAGTTAAGAGACTGGCACATGCACTGGGGAATGGATGAGAAAATAATAAGGTTACAGTATTCCTGCAGGAATTGTGTCACCAAGCATGACCTACTATGGGTCACAGGTTCTTGGTTACATTATTCTTTCACAAAAAATGAAGTATGGGTACTAGCTTTTTATTGCTTCTTACCAAAACATCTACATTTGCAGAAAGAACTGGATTTGACTCTCGATGAAAGAATTGTTTTGTAAGAGTGAGGGTAAATTAATTATTAATAGATAAATAATCACAATATTAATAACTAAATAGTAAATAGAAGTTTAAATGCATGTTTTCCTATGCTCAGTGAAAAATGATTGCTAGAGGTGTACCAGATTTAAAGCACTGCAGAGATAAATGACGTGCCAGGCATTCCCTCTGTATAATCAGTGGAGATGGTGCCATAAAATCCTTGAGCTTCTTCAACTCCAGGATCTCTATATGCTGCCAGTCCTATGTAGCTGTGTTTTGTAGCACAAAGTGCTTTTATCTGGGGAATGCTGTATTGTGTATATGTGAGGGAAATAAGCTTGACATTCTGCTGAAGGGAAAGTGAGGAGATTGGGTGTTGGTTCGA
>NW_010159262.1:20572-47101 GCF_000695765.1 Mesitornis unicolor
GTTGTTTCCAAGGCATGGCAGAAAGTGCCCCATTTTCCCTGAACTGATTTGAAGCATAGGAGGCACAAGATGAACTCGCATTATGCAACAGAAGGTTCTGTGGAATGTCCCTAGGTAGTGCCAACCTATGCAGGCTTGAGCCCATATACTCACATTTCAGAGTGTGTGGAGGGAATGAGGACACAACATACAATGCTTCACGAAAGGGTCGTGATCATTTGCAAGCTGTTCTCTCAGGCATAACCATTTCTTCTGTGTGCAACACCAAATACAACAGGCTCTTGGTACATTAACTCTAGATGCTATAATAATGCAAATAGTAATCAAAGACATTGCTTGAACAGTATTCTTAATGAGTCTCTTAGTGAATATTTTGAGACCAAGATTACAGAGCAAATTTCTTTTTCTTCAACAGTCCAGCAAGCACAGATAGAACAGTTGAACAACAAATCAGCAAATTGTTATCAGCAGCTCTAGCTTAATAGATTTAAGACCCAGGATCTCTTTTGTGAATGGTGAAGCCAAAGCCAGGTACTCCTGTTTTTCAGTAAGCATTTCTGGACAGATCTTAATCAACAAGAAGTTTAAGTTTAGACCTACCTTGCTTGCACAGTTTCCCTGACTTCTGCTTAACCTGTGGCAATTTTGATTTAGAGAACAGTCCAAGAACGAGATATCAGCAGTTGATGAGGAAACACTTCTCTCTTCACTGCATAAAGGCATCATAATGTACACCCCCTTATTCTTCATTAATATGCAGTTAGACAATTTATATACCACTTTATTCATTAGCATATAAATTGCCACCAATATACTGCATTCCCAGAGCAAAAATAAACCAGTGTGAGGAATAGAAAAGCTACCACAAAATGCTTAGTATTTTTATATCTATAGCTGCTTTAGTGAATTCTAACCCAACAGCCAAACTGTTACAGATTGCTTCATTATGTAGAAATGCTGCTGTGATCATTTCCTCACCACTGTCAATGCCTGACATTTTGAAATATCAACATATTTTCCGAAATGGAACCATTACTTCCTGTTTGGAAAGCAGGCAAGTATTTTTGTAAAATATTCTAAATAAAAATTTAAAATCAGGTTGTTGTTTTTTTGTGTTACAGTGTCACTCAAGCTCCAAACTATGGCAGTAAAGCTAACCCTACAGCAAAGTGATTCTACTCTGAGCATGATTTTGAATGCAGGGCTGCTCTTCTGATATGGTTCTGCAAGCATTTTGCTGACATGTGACACAGGACAGTATGTCTATATCCTATTGTCAGCAGGGATGCCAATATTCCGTATGAAAATGTGGTTTGGATGCCTATACTTTGTGCCAGTTTGGTAAGCAAAGAAAACAATTTTTCTACTAGCAAAAGGCTAGCTTTGCTAGTACATCCATGTTTAGAATAAGATTTTTCATGTTCTAGTTTGGGACATGAACAGATAAATGCATTTAAGTCTTCCTGCAGTGGTTCAAGAGAATGTGGTCTCATCTGATCATCCTGCAGAAGAGAAAGTGACCCCCTGTTTCAACCATTTCAATGTAAGGTTGGCATTCTTAATTTAAACCACTTCTGAAGACGGATTTGAAATAGGGCGCAAAACAATGTGCTTTGTTTACTTGTAGTCACGTTCTGTGTATGAAGTACAGAAAGGGCCAGTAACGTGAAGTCACTGCAGCCAGGTTTGATAGACCTTTTAGTGACGATATCCAATAGATCACAACGTGTGCTCCATTTGGGGCATAAATTCTAAGTTCAGATCAGAATGAGGGACATCAGAAATTCCACATCACATCCCACTGTAGCCTGTTCCAGCTTTGGTGACATTCCAGTGAAGCCAGAATCACAGTGGAATTTCTCTAGGTGTAATGTAAGGAACTTATTTGTATTGGACTTTCAGAAATAAAAGATGTGAAGAAAAAGAGTGTACCTATAGGAATTACAGTATTTACCTGCAAATAAAGCTTTTTTTGTTGCTCTCAGGAGGAGAATTGTAAATTGCATAGCATGTAGGAAGAAATAGCTTGATATGAAGTTGTAAGATGCAGTCAACAGCAGTAAATTTTAGTACAGAAGATGGATTTATTCTAGCCATTGCTTTTGAAATGCTTGTTTTGTTTCAAATAGTATTCCAGCTATATGTCTGTGAACATAGCTAAGCCCACTTGCCTTTCTGATGGAGGGCCTGATCAATTTAATGCCTCCAGGCATGATTATCAGCCAACTGCTTTTTCTATCATATGGTGGGCAGTACGATGACTTTTTTTTAAAAATCAGAGAATGAGCTCTGGATTTCTGGTTCAATAGCAGGATATCATTTGGCCAGAGTGAATATCTGCGTATGCTACAAGAAATTTTTCACTGATATGATGCTGTCTTAAATTAGAAAACACATTTCAGGGTCATACACATCTATTTATTTGCCTAACTATTCAGCATAATGCAGAATCACTCCAACACATGCAGGAGTCTAATACAGTCCTTTAGCACCTGGATTCTTTGAGCTTCCAGGATATTCATGCAGTTTTTTGGCATGTGGTACCATACATGAACAAATGGTAGTTCTCAGTCACTTGGAACTGGTATGAAGCACTGAGGCAGTGGTAGAATCTTGCAGGTAAAGTGATAGTCACTAATTACTAGTTTCCTTAAAACCTGAAAGCTATATATACTATAAACACTGATGTATGAGTTCTCACGCTAAACTGTGACATGTTCAGGAAAAACACTATGCAACACTTAGTATAAATGCTATTGAATTTAGGCAAATAAAAAAAAAATTAAATGCTTCCAATGTGTCACTAATTTTAGTATATAGAAGAAGCCTGATGATATTAGTCATTGTACTGAGAGAGGACTTCTGTAAAGCTTTTATCTAGCTTTAAGAAGCTTCTTAAGCTTGTGAAGAATGTTTCAGATTCCATTTGGATCTCTGTGTCAATTGATCCGTTACGTATCCTCCATGGATATCTATTTGTAGTAGTTGTAAATACTTGAATAAGGTATGTGTACCTAGTAAATCAATGGAAGCTTGTACACAGCTGTATTATGATGATCCCACACCAAATAATTCTTACTAATTATGCAGAAGATTGTTTCCCTATTGTGTCCTAATAATTCACCTCCTGACTCTACTAGGGTGTGTGATCTTTATGTATAATTATGCTGCTGACATCGTGGAAGATTTGTTGATAGGGTTATTTTATGGAAGATAATGCAACCTTCTATTTAAAGCAGTCAGTTTAAAGTAATTAGGACCTTCATGTCCATGCAGCTTTGATTCATCTGGACTGTGCTTTCAGTTGTGTGTAACACACAAATAATAATCTACTAATTTTCAAATGGCAACAAAATTTCTGTTGGGATCAAAAGCATAATAAACATACCATAATTATGTCTGTATTGCTGACCTGAATGAAAAAAGCAGTCCACACTGTAATAGCCCTTTTAAAGGTAGGTATATGTGTGTTATCATTGCTTTTTATAAAGCAGGCAAAACCATTCCTTTTTGCCTTCTTGCATTACACCTGGTCTTTGGGTGCACAAACTTACTCTGACCCTGAATGGTGCTGGAGAATTTGTGTCAGTCTCAGAGAAGTCTCATTTGTATTTTCAGTTTTCTATCAAGTGAAACTTACCCACTGCATTGCTTTAAGCAAGACCAGTAAGAAATATTTAGGAAATGCCTATGAAGATAATAGCTTATCAGAAAAGACGATTATCTTCCTTTGCAGTAGTATTAAATTTTTACTTGTCCTACTACAAATCTACTCTGAAACTATCACTAATTGCTGGTGAAAAAAAACCCCAAACCACCACCCCATTAAGCTTGGAAAGCAACATGTTAAATGCTATTTTTCCAAAGAGCAGTGCTCAGTTTTTCTGCCATAGGAACAAAAAAGTTAATGATCATATCCTACTCAGTGTAGCAGCTACAATGTTTAATCGCAAGCCTTCTTATACGCAGACCAAATAATTAATAATTATTTTTACACAAACATGTATACAGAAATGTGAAAAAGGAGATAATAATAAGTCCCTTCTTTGGATGCACAGTATCCCTGGATTGATTGGGAAATTTAATTTGCGAGAAGTAGGAAGTTACTGTTTGCTTAAACCTTAAAAATAGTTGTATATTTGATTACTGGGGCGGACATTCTGTTTTCTTTTCCTAGACAGATAGTACATCTAAATGAAGAACACTAACTCCTTGTAGGAATAAAAAAAGTTTCAAATAATCAAACAAGATCCAAAATCCAATGTGCTTTGAGCACATTATTTACCAGCCTGTGCCAGCTCAGAGCTGTTTGGTCTAAACTGTTCCCATCTGGCTTAGCAGAGAGACATCAGCTCCTCTTCAGATTGTGCAGAGGGTTCCAGCACATTGCTGTCTCTTGTTCTAATAAGCACAGAGCTCATTCTGCCTAATGATGGACCTCTGTAACATGAACATCTGGGGAAGCACAAGGTGTCTTGTTAACAGCTTTGCTATCTCCACATGTAGAAGTTCAGTGAATCCTTGATGATGTGACGGTTTCTCTGATAACGGAATTAATTAGCAGGCCTGATCTAAAGCACTGTTGCTGTGATGTGGTGTCTTTGACAAAGATCTCTTGACTTGCCATCGTAAACTCTTGCTCTCTGTGAAAACAAGCACTTCTTAAAACACATCAGACAAAAGATACGATCAGCCTTTTTTTTTTTCTCTTTCAGGGTACCTGTGAAATTTAAAAAAAATCAGGCATACATTGGCCATTATTGAAGATAATGACCTGAAACATTTGACTTCATTCTGTGAAATCTGGCAAGCATTACTTTCTTCCTTCTGGGTTAAACAGTATTATGTTTAGGGAAATACAAAAAGCCTTACTTGGCTTATCTTTTCTTTTATTGTAAAGACTCATACAAAGTCAGCATGATCCATCATAATCATTCTGCTATAAGTCTTTGAGGAAAATGGAAGTGAATTACAACAGAAAATTTGAGGAGCATGCCAAATTAAATGAAAAATTTGCTCTTAAAAAGAACTCATGGGAAAACAGACTGTTGAAACACTGTTTAATGTTTGATTCAGATGCCAGGGGAGTATGTTGCTTAGAAGACTAGAGAGACCTGATTGTAAAAGACAGATAAGAAATGGTAGAGAGTAAATTGCTAGGATGCCGGAGATACTTATGTCACTAAAATTGACCTTTAGACTGATTTTAAATGTTTTCCTTGTATGTCAGATGAAAAATGTTGGTGTGTGTGAGACAGTTTTGCTGCTTGTATTTATTAGAGCATAGGCAAACACTAGAAATTAACATAAATATGACTGCTAAGTTTGTAAAAAAGTATTTATACAAAGTATACCAAAAAATATCTAATTCTGGATGCACGATAGCTGCAACAGGTATTGGATTCATTGGGACTGTTGCTCTTGTGCAAATTATCTTGGACACATTGAATTCTGCATTCAAGAGTCAATTGCACATGAGCCATGGGTACAGCACGAAACCTATTAAAGCCAACACTGCGTATTGTTTGGTTTTGTCCAAGAAATCCATAGAAAAATACAGCCAAGCCAAGTCAGCTACCTATGTACACTAGTGCTTATTAATTTTATCTTTAAAATGTGATTATGAGACACATTGTCCCTGACTTCACTGACTGCAAAGTTAAATGTAAGATAATTTAAATGTCTTGTAGAAAATTAGGAATTAGATCTTTATCTTCTAAGTTTCCATCAGGAGCTTTATCTTCTTTCCTGTTTCTGTGCAGCTGTCGTGTACTGAACAATGGCTATGGAGGAAGGGAGAATGCAGATTAACTTCCCCCTGCACAGCATGAACATATCGTCATTGTTTATCAGTGAACCTTTATAAGGACATAAATGCCATTCAGATTCATTTCTTATCTATCCCTATTTCATCTAGTTTCTAGTGGAACAGTAAATTTGGATGGTTCAATGATTACAATGCTATGAAAAGTTAAAAATCATCATGACTGGTAGATAAAAATCATTATGCTGGCAAATAACATTGCCAGGTATTTAAATTCTTTGTTTTATTATATTATCTATGCATGTTAGGTATAGACCATGACTTCCATTAACTACATACTCTTAGGAAAAAAAAAAAAGAAAAAGAAAAAGACAAATATGGTGTGTGTTGCCTCTTTACCCTCTTGTAAGTGTAAGGTAGTTTATTCCTTTATTCTTCTTAATTGTTCCTGTGATAATTTGGGCTGGAAGACTTGAATTCAAACTTAAAGATAGTATCTAGGTTATGAGCCTGATTACCAAATAGGATGTAAATCTGTGCTACAGGCAGTAGAGTCCTAAATACAAAAAATTGCCACAGGATAACACAGAAGCAGCAAGACAAGAACTCAATTGAAAGGAGTGTTTAAGTAGATATGAAAATAATGCTGAAAGGGCAGAAGAAATGCCTGTTCAAGTCAACATGTGGCTGGCTGCCTGTGCAGCTGAGAACTGCGTCCTTAATGAAACACATGGCCAGATGCTTAGCTGGTGTACATCAGTGTAGCTCCACCTAAGTCTGTGTAGCTGGACTGATTTAAATCAGCTTGGATTCAGGCCTTCTGTCATTAGAGACAAAGACAAGTTACTTTCAAATTCAATGCTGGAAGCCTCTAGAATCCAGCAAACTCCTGAATACACAAAGAGCTGAAGCTCCAGGTAGTGCCACTGCTCCGATTTTGGTCATTTAGTAACAATGGGGTAAGTGCTTCAGTTCACAATGACCTCCCGTTTCCTTTGAAGCTCTCTGTACCACGTATTGTTCCCAAGGCAGCTCTCTGGTATTCAGGTACTTGTCATGCTCTCTGAAATTTATTTTGGAGTTGATATTTTCAAAGTGAAGGGCAGTAAAACTGACTTATTTCTTCTGTCTTACATGAGCATGTAAGAAAATTGTTTAGGAGTTGGTAAAATATATCTGAGGTGCTGAGATAAATTTAGCAAAGTGAATACTTTATACACTTGGATTTCAGTATATTCCATATACTTTGGAGGTTTATATTAAGTTTTTTTTTTTTCTAAATGTGGTAAGTCTAGGGCATGCTGGCAGAATTGCAATATGGGATGTTAGGAGTTTACAAGATGTTCTCCACCAAAAATGTTGTGGAGAAGGTTAGTTCCAGCTTTAAAATGGGTCACAGTGCAAATGGGAACGGATGTTCCTGTAAGTGCAAACTGGCCATTCATGTGTGACTAAATAAATAAATAAACAGATGAACTCACAAGCTGCTTTCCAGACAGGTAAGGCTGTCCTATTAAATTATTATTTAAACTGTTCTAACCCACTGTACTTTATGGTTGCAGTCACTTCTATTTCATCACGTTAACTAAAAACATAGCTTCAGATGTTCCCAACGCTCTTGTTGAGACTTCCCTTTTGAGCAAGGCATTCGGTTTGGTGCGTCACTGTCACAGGAAGAATTCTTTGATTCTTCCCTTCTTTGTGTGGGTGAAATTCCATTTCCTTGCACTCTTCTGTAGGTAACAGCAAGGATAATAACACTAATAACAGCACTACTGAACTGTAAAACCTGATCAAAACGTCTTCTTAAATTTAATTGCCAGCAAAGCCATGAACTCTGCACACCATGCTGGAGAAAACCAATGGGCTCAGCTTAGGCAAAAAGATGAGTGTGCTGAGACACCAGATGTTAAGAAATTTGTCTTAATTTTTAAAATATGCTTGTGTTAAATAAGTGTTTTTATATAATAGCAAATTATTCTGTATGTTAGATGATAATGCCCCATTTTGCAAATTAATTCTCTGAAATTTGAACTGGGTTTGTAATTGTCTTTATTAATGACCTGCTTGCTGATCTTGATAAACTGGGTTACTGTAAAAGTAACACAGAACCCTAGCTTTAAGGGAAGGAGCCAAACTTCTGGCAGCAGGATTGAAGTGATAAAGCCCTTTGAGATGCTTTGCTGGATGGACATTTATGTGTCCAGAATGGCAGCCTCAGTCAATGCACGTTGAAATGGGTGGCAAATTTCCATTAAAGTTTTGGGGATTTTAGTGAGAGCTGCAGATGATTCTCTGATGTGGTTGATTCACAGTGAAAGATTATAGTGGGAGTTCATGAAGTTCAGAAGAAGAGCAAGCCATCATAAAAAAAATTATAAAATATCCACTTAATGAATTTCTCTAAATGATACTTTACTAGAATTGCAATAAAAATATCAGTTTGCGTCCTTTTCTGCTCTAAAGATGCATTATTAGCTTCTCAAGAGTATAGTTTCAGGTAGTTCAATTGCTTCTCAGGAACACTTTTTGTTTTACAAGAACAAAGCTTTCTCGACAGTCTTGTTCAAGATGTAATTAGGACAATTAAGTCATTTTAGGTTAACTTCAGCAGCAAAGAAATCCATAGACTTAAATAGGAGCGGGATCAGCTTTGAACTAAGCTTAGGCATATTTTTTTTTCTTATTCCTTTGAAGGTACAAATAAAATAATCTCTCTCACATGGATGGATTTGCTAGTTAATTATCCACAGCATCTGCAGCACAGTCTTATGCCATTTAGGTTTTGGCAAGACAGATACATGGCTCTGCAATCAGAAAATTGCATCCATGCTAAAATTACTTGGTCATCTGAAATTATCGAGAGCCAGATGCTGTCTTGATTGAGTGGACTTATATGTAGGTATAATAAAGGTATACCTTTATTATATATATAGGTATATATATACCTATATATAGGATCTATATATATATCTATATATATAGGATATAGGTATCCTATATATAGGAATCTACCTATATATAGGTATATATAAAGGTAGATTCAACACCAGTTTATCCATGTCTGTTATGGATATTCCCACTGCAGTATGCTTTTGAAAATCTTGACATTCTTTTAATTGTCACTAGAGGTGGCATCCAATATTGTGAAAAAATGTAGAGTTTTCCTACAATAAAACAGCAAAACTGTACTTGATATGGAGTTTGAATGACAAACATCTGATTTGGAGCTGCACCTCACCAAGGTTTTTGGAGTGTTCAGAAAGAAAATTGGAGATTGACCTGTGTCACAGAGGCTGTCACAATGTCTGGATCAGATGAATGTACAAAATTTAAAGATATTCATAATTGTTGTGTTATTTCCCTCTATATGGACAGGTCTTGTTTCACAAATAGGTATGAATATACATAAACCTGACAGGAACTTTTCTGGTCATCTACGTAACAGCTGGTTCCGATCCAGAAATGACTTTAACAGAGCTAATAGGAACACTCTGAACATACCAAATAATGTTCCATCCATAGCTTTCTTTACGAAATGTTTCCAATGACCAACGCTTCTCTTTGTTAACATGTGTGTCATTTCTAGTTTAAACATTGCCAATGATTATTTACCAGCCTCTAAATACTATAAAACTCTACTCTTTTAAACTTGGCTTTAGGATTCTTTGATTTCTTTATATTGGTGAAATGCTGTTTGGTTCATTGCTGTTGTGGCTGATATTCAATGCTGAAAGTGCAATAGGCCCCACTTTGTTAGTTTTATCTCCTGAGTCCTATTATTGAGATAGAGGCTACTTGGAAAAGGATGACATTTTTCACCATTTTGGGAAGTGTTACCATTCCCTGAGGAAATGCAAACATCCCACACTCAGTTACTTTATTCAAGTGTAATTTAAAACTGGCTCTCAAGCATAATGGGATGTTACAGCCAATATTTATTTTTCTTTCATTAGATAAATAGTATTAAATTGCAATCCTTGAGAAAATTGTACAGACTGTATCACATCTGAATGTGTTTGAGCTTGAGTCTCGCTCAGGCAAATTCTCATCATATTCAAATAACCGTCATTATGCAAATAAGAACATCCTCATTGCCAAGCAAGTTTAAAATGGATGTTTGTTTTTATCATGATGAATTATCTTCCTCCTGGTAGCAGACAGCTACGTGCAGCTCAGAAGAGCTGTACAGGTCCTGTTTATTCAGACTTCTTTTGCCAGTTGCAAGCTGACTTTTTTGCTAGCTAGGATGGGATTTGACTGTTCTTCCCATGTGTCTTGCTTTAGAAACTGCACAACCAAGCTTTTCTTATCACCAGAGCTTTTGGCTTGTCGGTGCTACCAAATTTGATCATAAGGAGTCTTTTTTTGTGAATCGGGCAGTAGCAACCCAAGGTCATCATCTTCCAGAGGCAGGCCAGCATTTCATACCACTATACGTATACCCTGTGACTGAACACCAAATCGTGGATTTAGTGCTCAGCTTCAGCACTTATCCCAGACACTACAGCAGAGAAAGGAATGTTTCTTCTCTCTCCACCTTTGGCTGGCAAATCAGCTGTCAACTGTTCTGCAGCTGTTACAGTTTCAAGACTGAAACAACTTCTGTAACCTCAACAGCTATGCCTCCCTTTTAACTAAGGTCAAGGAAGTAATGCCCCAGCAATTGCAAAACACATAGACTTTGGTATCCAAATGCCAGTGGATACCTCCTTTTATAAAATAGGGGAATAATCTTAGATTTAATGCAGCATCTACAAAGACAGTTAATAGCTGTGTGAGGTCTTCATGCAGAGTTAGACGCTCCTATTTGTCCTAGGATTCTGTATCTGTAGTTCCAGGACTCGTGTGTCCCAAGTGTAGCAGGACTTTTGCTATGCCCTGTGTTCAGCTGTACCTGTAGTGCACGGCAAAGGATGTGATTTGCCATCCATCGGAACTGGCAGCACTCCCAGACCATCCAAGTATTCACACACTGATCTCTTACCTCTGGTTACTTTGAAGATTCAGCTCGTGTGTATAAAGACCTCACCAAATGCATCAGGCAATAAATATGTTTATGCCTTGACTCCATCCTGAAGCAATTTATTGCAAGTGTTTGATATTTAAAATAAAAGTCATTTGTTCTGCATTTATGCCACAGTCTGCACAACGGAGTCCTAGTTACGGCTAAGGCCCTACACACTGCTACAATTAAAATGATGTATAAACTAATAAATATATGGGTAACAAAGACAAAGGAAAGGACTGTGGTAACAGTTAATTTTTTGTTTGTCTGTTTTCTCCATTATTGGCCTGGATCTCATAAAAAATTTTACATCAGTGAAGGCCAGTCTGCATGGTAGAAATACACATTAAACCCCCAATTTGCAGAATCCTGACTCGTAATTAGCTTTTTTAGACTTTATTTTGATGTTTCTTGTACTTATTTTTCACAGTGCGGGAAAACGAGATTAAATGTGACTGCTGCAGCTATTGCTGTGTCAGAGGTACTGTACAAAGTTTGCAAATTGCAGTTTCCTTGTATAAAATAAGGTTCTTCCATGAGAGCCATTTTATTCCATCAGTGAGTGCCTCAAGGTAGAAATTAATTATAATTCAGAAAAGTATAAATAAAAAGTTCCAAAAGTAATCTTTGGTTTTTCTTTGATGTATATGTTGTGCAAAAAGGAACGGTAGTTGTAGTAAGAGCTGCAATATCTAGCCAAAACTTACGATCTCTATTAACACATTAATTCTTAATGCTTAAAAATAAATTGATTGTTATGGAGATGACAAGGTCTCACAGAGATTTCTTACTCACTTGGTTGGACTATTACCAGGTTGCTCTCTCAACTCTGCAGAAAATGACTAATTTTCCGTCCAGTCACAGATACTGCAAATGAAATGTACCACCTCATTTGTTTATGGCAAACAGAGGTTCAATGTGAAACTTGACGTTAAAACTAATATTTGCTGTAGGACACATTTCATGCGGATGATGGTCCACTTAACTTCTATGAAATCAGAACTAAATCACGTCAGAATCCCAACTTTTACCCACGATACAGGGTTCAGTGTAAATTCGCCAGTGCCATCCATATCTAAACCTATACATCTGTAGGTTTTTCACTCAAAGGAAATATCTACAATCTATTGCATGTCAAGTGATTCTTCATTTTTGCTTCTATAATATTTAGGAGGCAAATGTATGCAGCAGAAATAATTTCTTCTGTCCTAGCTTTACACAATTTTGCTAATGCAATGAACAATGAAGAACAATCAATCTCCCTCGTATTTGGATTAACTACAACCTTCTATGCCCTTTCTGTTCTTATCTCTCAGTTTTCCTGCCAAGCATACTGAGGATTAAGAAATCAAAATAAATAGCTGACGAAAGACCTTCTTATTTCACTGCAGAGGCATAACAGAATGTAGAAGTGAGCTGTAGGCCAAGAGTTCTTGTTATTAGAGCAACATTGCTCTTATTTAGATTTACAGTTAATGGTATAGCTTCTGCAAATTAAAAATGCCACCAAACTACTTGAAAAGGAAGTGTAATCTATAAATAGATACTTTGTGCACTCTCTTATCGTTTCCAGTTCAGTTAAGCAAAAAGATTTCTCATCCTCTAGTCTAACAGCTTATCCTATGGAGTTACGTCTGCGTGCAAGTATGTGCTACAGGCCAAAATCTGCTCTCGTTTAGATCTTTGTAAGATCGCTATCTCAAAAGAAGCTGAACAGGATATTCTTTATGACCACATTCTATCCCTAGCCATTTTTGTGTGTGATCCTGAAATAAGTATGATTCCTAAGTGCAGTTGATTATGAGCAGTTGTTAGTGTGTTTTATTTATTAGAAGACTGATTTGTGTGCATTCTCTGATCTATGTTTTAGTTTCTTTGAAACTGGTTCTTTCAGAAGAGTAGTTAGAGGTCCCTCAAATTACTGAATGAATAGAAGATTTGTTTTAGAGTAGATCTTCACAGATATAGGAAATCATAGGATTTAAACTACTTTTCTAATCAGCTTGGGGGATTTTTGACATTTTAGGCTTTTTATCTTAAAGAAAATACTTTAGAACAAAACATGTGGGGATTCTTGTAGATACTGAAAACAAGTGCGTAAAGTCTTGGGAGGGAATATCAAATTTTGTAGCCTTTTCCAATAGCTTTGATTTGGAACTGCTTGCTTCCATCAAACATGGAGGAGATAATCAAATCTGTACTTTTAGTCTTAACACACAGCTAAATCCTGCAGTGCTCAAGTTTGCTTTGCTTTGGAAGGATCAAAGATCTGCCCGAGTTTTTGTATGCAATATGCTGTCTGGTTTCACTTTGATTCAATTAGGAAATAGATGATAAGCTTTTACAACACTCAAGGGGTCACTTGGATGGAGTTAATGAAGAAACAAAAGGTGTAATAAGGCAATGCTCTTCTGAGTGACTCATGTTTGAAGGGGGGCAGCTCTATTAGGAGCAGATGAAGGGGAAGAAAAACATCCATCAAGTCTGCCCCCATCATTTATTGACATGCAGTCTTAGTTTCCGTGAAAAAGCAGCCACAAATGCTCACTGGAATGAAAAGATGCAGATTATAAATTCTTAATTCTTTGTTCTTGACCTGGAATAATAATTTAATGACAAGAAACTGTTGCAGTCTCTACAGTTTATTAAAAATCACACTTGGATCTCAAAATTGTAGACAAAGAGTAGGATCCAGAGCAGTAATGCTGAGCAATGATAACTCCTGTTTATATCTGATGAAACTTTTAATAAAAAAAAAGATGTGTAGAATACCCCATTGTGCAGGAGAAGGGAAGTGTATACACGCACTATGATATTTTGCATACGGCAAGAATGTAGAGTTACATTTTAAAGGGAAGAAAAAACACACTGGATTTTTCTTTTGTTATGTGTTAATATTAATGGAGGAAACACAGTATTCCATTGCAAGAACCCTCTGACTGGTTCTTGTGATGCTTTGTTGGTTTGGTTTTTTTGGGGGAGGGTGGGTGTTGTTTTTTTCCCTGTCTACTGGCAATCATAGAAGCTTGGTGTATTTTCTAAACAACAAAGAAAAACTACATTGAGAAACAGTCCAGTTTTGCTTCCACAGA
Organism: Mesitornis unicolor; assembly: GCF_000695765.1. NCBI lineage: Eukaryota > Metazoa > Chordata > Aves > Mesitornithiformes > Mesitornithidae > Mesitornis > Mesitornis unicolor. The sequence goes on from NW_010159262.1 coordinate 34,437, forward strand.
TGATTTTACAGGCATATTGACAATGTAAAGGGAAAGAAACAACCCTCTTGGAAAATGGTTGGCTGCACCACTAAAACGAAATAAATGAGCTATAATCTCTTTATAGAGTTGAATTCAGCTTTGAAAATTCTGTAAATTTTTGTCCAGCTTCAACAGTCTGTATGTATTTCTCTTTACACAAAGAAAATTGAGCTCTAAGACAGGGCTTTAGAAAAATCATTAGAGATAGAAATAGTAGAATATAATAGGCTTGTTCAGGTGCCAGTTAGACTTGATTGAGTTCAATTAGGTTAAGGACATATTACATCTTTGCCCAGATAGGAAGTTACGCTATGTGTGACCCAAGTAAGAAGGTGCTAGGGCTGGTGAACTCTAGAGAGCCACCTGTGCTGTGCTTTCTGGAGGAGAGCGGGCAGCTCCCCGCAGCAGCAGCGATGAGAGCTGCTGTGCCTGCACGGCGCTGTGCTGCACCCTGCGGTGAGGCCAGCTCTGGTCCTGAGGTGCGACCAGCTCTGTGCAGACCTGCAGCTGGCAGAGCCTGCTCTCCAGCAATGCCACGAAGGACAACGTAATTTCCTGTCCCATCACACTTTGCTTGGTGGATGGTGACCTGGCATGCCATCCGATCTGCATTGGATTTTATCTGGACATGGCCTCGGGCAACTTGGGCTCAAGATCATATGAGTAAAGAGGCATCTCTTGTGTTGTCTGAGATTAAAATTATTTTCACTTTTGCTAATATGAAGGTTCTTAATTGCTATAAAGCAAGCGTTGTTTATCTAACATAGGAAAAAGAATTTAAATTATTAATGGCACATTTAATTGAATTGCTTAGCTGCTTAATGTGCACAGCGTACATTATTTGTGGCCTTCTTAAATGACAAATAGTTCCTTTATTTTCATATTCGTAGCTAGGTGGAATGGATGTGTCTTAACTATTTATGCTGTTTGGCTAATAACCCATCTTGAGGAGAGCAGAGCTTTAATTTCTATCATTAACTACAATGGCTTTAGAAAGAAAACAAATGGTGACGTTGAGTGACATAAATAGTTCTTTCTCCTGATCAGACTATTTACAAAGTTTCACATAATCTAAACTACTACGTTGAGGTTTAATATTTAATCCAGTGATGTTTATAACAGACTTTAGGACCAATACTTGTTTCAAATGTTGTGATTTTTGCTAAGCATAATGCCTGATAGTGTCTTGCAGCACAAGACTATGCCACATTCTTACGTTAAAATGTTGTACTAAGATGACATAGAGAGAGTAGAACAAATAAATGAAAGTGAAATCAGCTGTTCTCAAATAAAATAAAATTTGCAAAAGGATGTAGCTTACCTTGTGAGCTCCATTTTATAACGACAGCTGGTTTATTACACCTTTTACTGACCATGTGTTTAATCAATATAAAACTCTAATAATGTAACAAGATCCTGCAATGTTTTCTGACAAGTACTTGTAAATTTTTCTGGAATATTACTTGTTAAACAAAGATTAAATGTGGCTATTAAAAGCTGGCAATAATGTTCCAGGAAGAGAGCTTTATTTCTGCACGTGAAATGAGTACTGGGAAAGGATTGTTAAGCTCTGTAGACTTAAAAAAATGAGGTAGTGACAGAATAGCTATTACTTTATATAAATAGTCCAATAAGCAAAATTGCACTTGCCTTGGACTAGATGACTATGAGATTCTCAGCAGCACAGAAAGGAAAGAAAAATTGTGTTCATTCCTATATAGCATCACTTTGGATAAAATAATATGAATTGCATCAATTACATGTCCTAATTGATACTGTTTGATTAAATCGCCTGAAAATGCATTGCTGAGATTATGACTTACTGTGTAACAGTGGAAGTTATTTCACACCCCACATGATCTTGCTTTCCCTTCACAAGATGGAAGAGAAACTTGTGTCTTCCATGCTTCCAGGGAAGACATCCAGGGAAGTTGTGGGTGCCCCCTCCCTGGCAGTGCCCAAGGCCAGGTTGGCCGGGGTTTGAGCAGCCTGGGCTGGTGGAGGTGTCCCTGCCCATGGGGGTTGGACTGGATGAGCTTTAAGGTCCCTTCCAACACAAACCATGCTGTGATTCTATGCATGTTTCTGAGGCAATGACAAAGATTGAAAGTAGTATTTAAGGGGTATGTTGTGCATGTATATGATAGCTTTAATTTTATTCTCTATTGCTTTTGTAACTTTTTAAACAAATTACCTGCATCTTCAATAGGAATTACCATGCAATCTCTTGTCTTTTTACTAATATTTTCTTCTAATTCCACGTGTAGCATTTAGCTTTATTTTTTTAAGGTATAACTATAACTGATAAATGTGTTCAGTGACACTCAGAGATTATGTTTTGAACTTCTCTTTAACTTAGAAATCTGTGTTTCGAGTCTGAAGAGAAAACCAATTACCTGAATATTTGCCTTCAAACTTAGACAAATGTTGCCTCCTTGCCTATGCCTTGTTTTCCTTGTGCCTTTACGCTATTGTGATTACAGCATTCCTAAATTCCTCCTTACCTTTTGGACCTCTTGTGAGCACTGAGATGATGTTGTTAGGTTGGTTGGTGGTTGGTTGGTTGGTTTGTGGTTCATTGGTTGGCTGTTTTAAATAATCTACAGTGACTCTAATATCTCTTTTCCAAGTGTTAAGAGCTAGTGTCTATCAGGGTACATTAACTCTTAAAGCATCTTTCCCCTCATATTCATCCCTTTGCACTTTATCTGCTTGCAGGCATCATACTGCCATTCAGTCTGCTCAGGGAAACACAGATGGAACCATATTTAGCTATGCTGATATAAAAACCTCTCATGAGATTTGGCCAATTTAGCTGCTCTCTTGTTTTAGAAGACTACCAGGAAAAACAGTTGAAGTTATGGTGGTGAAATGTTGTTTGTCTTTCTGTTTGTAATGGCTTCATTTTTATATTTCATTTTTGTATTTGTTCTAGAAGTTGATACAGGAAGAAAAAACTTCTACAGTGAATCGACTGTAAAATCCTTTGTGAAATTGAACTTGCCTTCTGCATAATGTTAGTGCACACATAAAGCTAATTGGAGAAATGAGAATGTGGCACAACAGACTTTCTAAAATAACCTCTCAAGAATAGACATAACTAAGAAAATCCGGGTTTTGCTCCCAATTGTACTGCAATAGTTTGTGATCTAGCTGTGTTGCTTCATTTCCCTTTCTGTTTAAATTTCCATCTTCTTAAGATGGAGAAATAAGAATGCTGTTATACTTGTAAGCCATTCTGAGATGCTGAGGTAGAAAATGCTATCAATTGGATGCAAAACGTTATTACTGAATGTAAATCATAGTAATGATCATGACTCAGGGCATTTCCTGGGAGCATTAACTCCACGGAAGATGTTTGCTTCTGTTCATTAGCCTCAGGAAAAACTAGTTGTTAATGACCTTAGGCACTAAGGTGCTCTCTGGGCTGTGTGTTTGTCCTCAGTAGGCTCTGAGCTGGTAGCTGAGAACTCAGTCTGTGTTTCCAGAGGATCTTATTTTTGCGCTCATATTACAGCATGGTTGGGCATTTGCATGGAGTTAATAACCTCATGTGTTGGATTGAATCAAGGTTTCAGAGAAAGTAGATTCTGTTAAAACCAGGTGCTTCTGAGCCTAAGGGACCAGCAGGCTACAGGTGAGGCCCTAGGAACCTTTGCAGTGCAGGATTGCCCGAGGAGCAGAGGTTTTGCAGCAGCAAAGGCAAGGCTGTGATGTCCTTGCACAGGGCCTGTGCATATTGGAATGCACAAATAAATCAAGCAGCTTCCATCAGCAATGGCTGACCCTGCTGGAACAAATGTGACTTGAAAGGTGACAGCAGTCAGTTTAGTACTCAAAAAAATATAGTGAACTTAAAATAATATTCAGAATGATGGCACTGCACTGGAGGTTTCAGTCTGCACTTAAGTCACTATATTGACCTTGAGCCTGGGTGTCCCTTACTGGCCTTATACAGGATAGGTAATGGTAAAGTAGAATTCTGGATAACTAATAAAAAATCATGAAAGCACAAGCGATGTGGAGGAAGGGAATTTGCAGATGCAAGTATCCAGTAGAACTAACACTGTCCAGCCCAATGAAGGAATAGTCAGTGATCTTCCTATGCTTGCTTTCTAATGCATTTTAGCTGCATGGCAGCTGTGGGAAAGCCTCTAGTCACAGAACAACAAGCTGCTTCCAACAAATTATCTGTCAACTGATGTATACTTCATTATTTGGAAAATTTTTGTTTTAATATGAAAGATTTTATTTAGGAAAGACTTTTTTCCTGTGTAATTTTGTCCCAGGGAATAATAAAACCAAGTTACTTTGGAGGTTAGAGGGTCAAGCTAACTCATCAATGTTCCAGTTTGCGTGGGTTTGTTTTAAGTTGGCTTGATACCAAACTATGTTGTCTGGTACCTCAGGATAATGACAGTTTGACTACTTGCTGTACCTGTTCTCGATCAGCCAGCCTCCATGGCAGGCCTGTTTCTCCTGCGATTCACTAGAGTGCAGTATCGACTCAATCCCGTGTCTTTCCAACTTTACATTCTATTTTCCCAGTAGAAACCGAAAAAGAAAACCAAACTTTCACTTCCCCCATATGGGTTTTAGTAGGCTCTTGGAGCTGCTGTGCAGCTTTTGTTCACTAAACAAATGTAACAGCCAGCAGACCTGTGCCACTTCTGGGGGTTGGGGACTGGTGATTAGAACAGCAGTGACACCAGACTGAGTGCCAGCAACTCCCTTCAGGTGGAGTTTTAAGCATCATAAGGTAGTTCCTCACAAACCTGCTTTAGCATCAACCCATTAAAACCCAAGCTTTTTGTTAATCTAAACATTCTTATTCTCTCCTTTTACGTTTTCTTTCAATTTTGCTACTGTAAATTCATTGCAGGTTCTAGTCCCTCAGCTTTCCAGTTTAGCATGTAATTTTGTATCTTTTTAAGAGAATCTTGTTTTCTGAGTTGCTTTTGCCACATGTTCCTGGAGCCAGTGTAATTTTCCCCTCCCCAATTTCCTTCTCCAGCAGCTCCAACTGCAAGGACAGCCAATGTTTATAGTGGGAAGGTTAAAATATTCTAGGTATCTTTGGTTGCTTCCTCCCGTTTACTGACTGTGCAGTTTCAATATGAAATCTACCATAATGTGGAAGCCGCTTCCAATATACTATAAAGGCTTCTTACCATATGCTCTCCCATCTGTGATTAGAATGAAGGTTTCGGGGAAAAAGGGAAAACTTCAGCATGTGACTGTAGTTGAACTGTGTGTAATATCTGTCTGAGGAAAGTCTTGAAAAGTAAATATGTGTATTATACATGTAATAAATTCTTCTACCTCCTGTTCATACCATATTGCTGATCAAGCACTTTCTGCATGAAAAATAATGGCTATGAGGCCCGGAGAATTAGTGAAACCGAATACATCTCAAGAGCTGTGGTCCAGTGAACAGCTCGCAGTCACTTTAGTTGATGGAAGTGGCTTTTAGGCCTCCAGTGGTGGTGGACACCTTGGAGAAGGTATCCACCTTTGCTAAAGATTAACCACAACAATATCTTAAACTGAAATGCAAGCGTCGTCATAAATTCTTTCAACTTTCTGCAAAACCTGCAGGCCCTGGTTATGTCTGATATTTCTAATTAAGTGAGGCTAGAGCAGGATGAGGTGTGTGGGTCTGTGCTGTATCTTAAACATGCCTCACCCCTGCCAACATTAGCAAAAATTGATTTGGTGTTAAAAAGTATACTTTGTTATACAGTAGGTTTGAATTTGGCTCTATATAACCACTCATTTTGCTACACTTATTTTAATCTTCCATCCATAAATAGTTTATAAAGAGCAAGTAAATTATTAAACTCTAGTACCGTTACAACATGGATATAACACTAAAAATGGTAATAAGCACTTCAGTGTTGGATGTTATGTATAAGCAGATAACAGAACCCATCATACATGACAATTGTTTATCCTTCATTAGAAATAAGACTTACGCTTTATAGATCAGTCCTTAATATACAATGTGATCTAAAATATGTAGAATTCAGTATGCAAACAAAAATACTTCAGGAAAACATTGCCAATACTTTGGGGAACAGCAATTTTTGAATAGCCAGTATAAATATATTTTCTGTGTTCTTCAAAGCAGCATTTTCTTAGCTAATTGAAGAAATCCTGTCTTTTTTTGGAAACCATATTAAGCAGCATGGTCAGTGAGCATGCTTCAAGGGACTCTAATGACTCTATTCTTTGGTATCTGTAAACAGATATTTATCTATATATCTAAGCAGATATATATTTACAAACTGGCAGTTCTACCTTTTGTTCTAATGCTTTTGTTTTACAGTTTCCTCATCTCCACACTTCTGTCTGTCGTGTTTCAGTAGATGTCAATTCTTGTTTAATGTCAGAGGAGGAAATGTGTTGTCCCTCCTGTAACGAGTCCGAGATGTATCAAGCCTCCCAGAATCAATGTGGCACTAGGGGTCACTAGCACTCCACTGTTAACAAGCAGCGGGTGAAAACGGAGTGCTTTTGTCGTTTCAAAAAGCCTGTTTTGCTATGAAGTTTAGTAATATTTGCATTGCCAAACAGGCAACTGTTTTAAGGTCTAATGTATACACACAAGTAGACACCATATGTGTTTACAAAGATATGTTAATGAAAGATCACAAACTATTCAGAGCTGCTATTCTTTGCATTTCCCATTCCTTCCAAATTGGGCTGTATTGTGTTTCTTTGTGTATTTCATACTAAGCTACAGTCAGCCTATAAGATATTATACCCATAGAAATGACACATCTTTTAAATCTAACTCTCGCTAATCAGTATGTGGCACTAGTAAGTGCTGTACCTGAGAGTTTTTGTAGGACTGAGCTTCTCGATTCCAAGAGATGCTGAGCACAGAATGTGATCTGATTCTCAAGAAAAAATGTCATAGCACTGAAGATCTGGCCCCTACTCACAGTATTGTGCTACAAAAATATAATTAGTATATTTAATGATCCTTAGACTAAAAACCGTCACTTAATTGAGCATAAAAATGGCATTTAAAAAATTCTGTTTAATAAAATTGCTGTATTTTTAGTATATTTTCTATTGAAATTGAAGGTCTAAATGATTAATTGAAAAACTTTGGTAGATAATAAATTACTATCTGCTGTAGCTTATTCATTAAATATGGAAAAAAGTCTTGGGATGGAATTCATCAGGGAAGATGGAAAATATACATATATGTGGGGGTCGTGGGTAACGGTTCTGCATGTGGGGTGTAGTTGGGCTGCAGAGATCCTTTTCTTGTGAACCAAGATGTTATGTCCAAAGTTAACGTGAGTTCAAGAGCAGCCCTATAAAAGGAAAAGATGTTGAGCATTTCTAAATACAGAAACCACCTCTGGCTCAGGTATTGAAGACTGAGAGACCATTCAAGGGAATTATTATGTATTCTGGCCTTATTCTTACATTCTTCCCTATGTATCTGGTTTTGTCCACTGTGTGAGATAGCATAGCAGGCTGCACAGACCTTTGTTCTGTCCTGTTCCTCTGTTCATTTCCATCTACTATTAAAAAAGATATGGGAAAAAAAAAAAAGCTGGCAGTGCCTGCAGGGAATTTTAAATGGGCTTTGCCTTCTTTGCTTATAAGGCATCAGTCAACTTGCCTTTAGTTACATCTCAGAACAGTCATAGTAACATCCTCTGTTCTGTTATTGCATGTCGTCTGCTCCTAAACCCCACTGTCAGTTTCTTAATGACACCGCCAGGATGTTACTGGATTTCAGATTGGACACTGTTGCATGTCAACACTGACACACGTTCCAGCCACTTGCATCACTTCACCTGTTGTAACTTGGCAAGTACTGGTACCAATACACAGCATTTCATTGCTATGGGGGCTCAGCTTCAGCCCAAATAGGAAGAAGGAATTTTGTTTGTACCTGTTAATTTTTCCATGAGATGCATATTTCTTCCTACAGTGACTTTTTCCCTGATGTGCACTCATACTGGTCAGTTTATTTATTGAGCTTTTGTTCAAGCTGGCTGCTGCATCTTAGAAGATTTGGTCCATATAAATCACTGCACTTGATTGTACTGTGGGTACAGTAACTTGCAGCCAAAGCAGCATTTAAAATCCAGCCATCAGGTGAAGCAGGTTAATATATTAGTTCACTAATTCAAATAAAAAAGCCCTCTTAGCTGCACTTTTTGTCTATTAGAGTGCTGCTGATTCGGCTGATAGCAGTCTAGCTATGTTGTGATAAGGTCCTTTGTCATTTTTAGAACTCTTCTGGAACTAAGCTATTTCTGAGTTTTCACTAGAAACAAGTAAAGGAGAGTGAAAACTCTGACTGACATCATCTACTTTTCCAGCTATTGTGAACTGACAGCAAGCCCAGCAACATCAGCAGCCTGATAGGAATTCCATTCACCACTAAGGTTAGCGTTTGATCATTAAAGAGATAGGCACTCCGAGGGGTATTACCATTGGCAGTAGAGCTACAGGCTGTCACATAGGTTTTTATTTCAGCCTGGTGAAGATTGTGAACTGAATCTGCTTTTCTTATACAACAGAAGCATTCTAAGCAAACCAAGTAATTTTGTGTTTTATTTTCTTATGTGGTATGAGTGAAGAGATGAGAATTTGTTTTAAACAACTTAACAAAGATGCAATGCTTCATCCTGCTGTCACTGAAACAAAAATCTAAGTGCTGGTTAATGTCAAAAGAGAGTAAGATCCAGAAATTAAAATGAAATTGAAGAGTGTGACTCAGTCTGGTCTTTGCAGCATTTCCCATTATCTCATTCTGATTTTCGTATTATTTATGTGGGAGCATCACAAAAAGACTTCAGCTGCTGGCTGTGACTCAGCTGGCCAAGTGTAGCGTACACATGCAACAGAAAGAAGTCCCTTCCCCAAAGATTCTGCATTACCCGAACAGAGAGAAAAGACTGCAGAGAGATGTGATGATAAAATGAGTGATAGAAACAAAATAATAGTGGAGTAACTTCTGTTTTGCCCTATGAGCACAGTCACAGTACACCTGCTGCTTCATGACTACTAAATGTTTTGAAGAAAACACATTAAATCGTATAAAATTGCTGGGAGGTCAAACTGATCATGCTGATTCTTTTTCATCTTCTCAATCTATGATTCTAATTGCTCCTTATTTTGGATGTTGTGCAGTAAGAAACCCGGATAATCCATTTCAATGCCCTCTGTGCAATCTTCAAGCAGTGCGTATAGGGGGAAATAGAAGTAAAACTCTCTTTATAAAAAAATCAATGGTAAAGTATGCCCTGACTTCAGCAGCGCCAGGATTTTTCTCTCACAGTTTAATGGAAAGTGAAAAATTTTTGGAGAAAAATGTGTAACTGCTTAGTTTAAAGGACTCAATAATATGCCCTGCAATTCCAGGTCTGTAGGCACTGAGAGAGAATTGTTAGAACGCAATTGGCTTTTGAAATGAATTGTTTGCTTTCGGATCACTGGCCACATTCTGTATTCCCATGTCTTCATATATATGTGTGTTTTTATTCTTATATATATATATATAAATGTGTGTGTGGAATATTGGGCAGAGGAACATTTAGTGCTAGCCACCCTGGCTATGATCTTTTCTTGTCTGCTGTGCTTTGCTGTGTCAATAGGGCTTCTCCCAGACTTGCACCTCTAGCCTGTCAATGAGGGAACATTACTGCCTCAAAAAAACCCCAACTCAAACAAAAATGTGAATTGATAAACCGATTAGAACAATTAGCAATTTTAATTACATAAGGCAGATTCTATATATCAGTTAATATATCACATTGAAGATGAAACAAGAAGTCTCAGGGTAACGATGGATTTTCTCATTAACTTCTTGGAGGCAGATTAATCAGTTTTTTACCTTTACCGTTAGCCGTTGGTTATGGAGATGCAGGTCTCTTCATTCTCTCTGTGTTTTCCTAAAGACAGTTCTTCCTTCACAATTAGTTGTGTTAATTACCCAGAAAAGATTAGGCACACTTGCCAAAATAACATATTGCTAATAAAACAGGAAGATATTTTCTCATTACTGAGTAGTATGAATTGATGTGATTTTCCATGAGCAGCGCCTAGGAAAGGTGTCTAACTCCTTCTCACCCAGGGAGAAGAATTGGGAAAGGGAAAAGAGAGCCATGGGTTGAAATAGGAACAGATTTTAAAAAAAATAAACCAGTATTAATAGAAATAGTAAAATAAAGTACACAAGGTTATGCTTGGCCAATGCAGTGGTCATAACAAGCCGGGGAGTAGGCCTCGGAAGCAGAATGATAGGTGAGACCCTCTAATGATAGAAACCATGGAGGAAAAGAAGGGCCATCTGCAGTAAACTCTCCAGTTTTTATTGTGTGGTGTTTGTGGTATGGAATAACTTGTTGGCCAGCTTGGGTCAGCTGCCCTGGCTTTTCCTTCCCCCAGCTTCCGCACCTGGCTGACTCAAAAGCTGCTGAAAACCTCGATCACTGCATACCGGGGTTGGCTGAAAACTAACGGTGTCTTATCACCTTGTTCCTGTGAAGTCAAGTACTGTGGTCTTTGCAGAAATGCTGCTTCCCTGAGTAGAAAACTGGTTCTGTGATTCCATCCCAGCAAAACCAAGACAGGTTTTGATCACAGAACCATCAGATAGCCAGGCTAGAGTTTGTACAGCTGCTATTGTCACCTGCACCCAGGTGAAGAAACTAGAATTGGGACACTCACTCTGCAGATGTAGTTTGGCAAGTGGCCTAACCATCAGCTTCACTTCAGTAAAATATCTGTGGAAGGAAAGGGAAGATTATTTCTGTGCAGGGCTCATGCAAGCAATGAGCACAGTTACTCATCTCTGAAGGGACTGGTGGCAACAGGTTGTTTGTGAGTGAGTCAGCTATGAGAAGGCTTGAGACCCACAGGTGGTTCATGGGGATAACACGGGAGTGGAAGAGGAGGAGGACATAGACAAAATGTGTTTCCATTGCTACCTACCAAAAGTGAAATGTCTGCAGAGTGCTTTGGGGCAAAAAGTGTGTTAATGCATAAAATTTAATAATTAGTTGGTGACTTTTCAGAGTGACTTCTAAAAACATCAAGGAAAAAATTATAGCCTTGATTATTTTTTTCTTTCACAAGACCATATTTGGAAATTAATCTGTTCAGTGAGTAGCATAATTCTGGACCTGGATAGAGGATCTGAGGTTCCCTAGTTTCCGTAATTCTGCTGGAAAATTAAATAAGTGTTTCCAAGTCTGTTGTTTCAACAACAATGTTGCATAAAATGAAAAGGAGAAGGGAAAGAACCTAATCTTGCAATGACTGGCATGAAAACTCCCTCTCACTCTGGAATTCTGTAACTGCTCCTGCTGTTCTTTCAGTCTAGTTACCCCAGAAGGCACTAAAACTGTGTGTACAAAACACCTCCAAATGTTGTACAAAATAACAAAAAGAGAAAGGCAAGTACTGGCCATAGAGTCAGAAAGTCTAAAAGTAAAGAGAAGAGAATCTTGGGTTGGTTTTGGGGGGGGTTGTGGGGTTTGTTTTGTATTCCAATATTTTTTTTTTCTTAAAAACAAATTGGTAACAAAACCCCTCACACCTGTGTCTGCAGAGAAAACTCTTCCTTGCCCTTTTCGTACCTTCTGTAGACTCTAAGAAGCTTCTCCTTATCCACCAGAACACAGGTTAACCAGTTTATTATGCTAGCATATTTCACCCTGCTACTGAATGAAACTGGGCATTGACCTCCTCTTCCAGATGACAACTGTTTTATCTTGGATAGAGAGTATTGTTTTATAATAATTCTCCTATGTTGGACAACACTAAGTTTTTGGCCACAACAAACTATATATCATGTCAATCACAATTACTTACCTTTTTTCAGATAAGTGGATGTTCTGAGAGGATACATTTATGTTTCAGACATAGTGCCAGTTCTAGGGGTATGCTTCATTTCAGGTCTGGGGAAGCTTTCTGGGATTGGTAATACTTCTAAAAATGACAAACTTCTAAAATGAATTCACCACATTGCACAAGATACAGCCTTTTCTCATTGCATGGTTGATCATGCATTTCTCAGTGTTGGCAAATACAAAGTGCACAGTTTCAAAGTTGTTTGGTTTTCTCTTTTTGATAGACCTGTTTTTAAGCTTCAGCATTGTGGATATTAATACAAAAAGAATGGGGTTTTTTGCTCCCAGACATGTAATCCATGAAGGAACAAAGTGGCTCTAAGTTCTTGTAGCTACACACTTTTTGGTGGTGGTGGTAGTTTAGGGGTTTTGGTTTTGATTTTGGTTTTAGTTTGAGCTGTGGTAACGGGCATTTTGCTGCCATCCTATCTGCCAAGGATAATCTAAATCTCAGTCAGTATTAAGCTTGACCGAAGGGTTGGGTTAGCAGAGTGGTTCTCACCTTGGTACCTTCTGTAATAGAAAAGCTGAGGTCAGTTATTTTTCCTCACCGCTTGTGAACACTAGACCAAATGTAGGCATCTTTCCTGCAATATGTATGAAGTAATTTACTACACAGTCTTCATGTTATTTCCCTACTCCGGCTGCACCACGCTTCCTTTGGCTCACGACTCTTTCAGCGGCTTAGGGCGAGCTGAATACATGGATGAGGGAAGGAGCCAAACCCGCACCACGTGCAGCAGCGTACACATGCCA
>NW_010159263.1:0-476 GCF_000695765.1 Mesitornis unicolor
TGCTGAGTCGGTTTCTTGTTTTCAGCTCACAGCAATTGGTGCCTGAACAGGATTTTTAAGTGACTCCAGTGGCAACTTTGCAGCCGAAGCTGGGAAGACGGCAAACAGGATTTTTAAGCAACTCCAGTGGTGACTCTGCAGCCAAACTGGGGAGGAAGGTAAACTGCGCGCAACGGCTTTCAGTACTTGCTGTTGAACAGCAAGTGCGCGGCTGCGGTAACATGGGGCAATCAGTGTCCCAGGAGCATAGGCTCTACGTAGAATGGCTTCAACGTATTTTGAAGGGACAGGGATTTTCTGTCCGAAAAGCTAGCTTAGTTAAACTTTTGGCTTGGATTAGAAATCATTGTTCATGGTTTCCTAGTACCGGTACTTGTGATAGCTCTACGTGGGCTAGGATGGTGAAAGAAATGCAGACAAAAAAAGATTTGGTGATTCCAATACTGGATGAATTGTTTGTAACTTGGCAGATAGTA
>NW_010159264.1:0-4700 GCF_000695765.1 Mesitornis unicolor
GGACTAGATGATCTTTCGTGGTCCCTTCCAATATTCTGTGATTCGGTGTGATACTTCTCCACCTGTGTGTGTCAAGGATGGGTAGGGCAGGGAACATGATCATCTTTGGGTGTATGGTATAGCCTAGTCCAAAACATAATAGCTACAAGACAGAATAGGTGATTTATACCATTCTTTAGATACATAAACACATAGACATACTTGATTGCACTGTGCAGGTTCTTTCCTATGCATTGGACTTGCACTTGGTGCTCTTGTCCATCGTGGAGAATTTATGCCTTATTATTTTCAACTTTTTTTGAGTATGTAGTTCTCAGGACAATAACGATGCTTCCTTTTTATTGTAATGTATTTTTGCATAATTACAGTGAAATTATTTTTCATCCCTGCAGCAACAACAGCTGTTTTGTGATCTTTCAAGCCTAGTTGTCTTTGAAGAATATAAACATAGCTAAGAAATTGTCTCTGGTGAGATTCAGACCAGAGGTATTGTTTTTTCCCTTGATATTTGTGTTACTGTGCATATTTTTATCTGCATTGAAATAAGTCAAGAATAGGCATCAAGCCATGAATCTGAACAGGTTCTTTATGGTTCTTTAATTATAGACATTTCTGACTAATAAGTAACTTGGATAAAGATGGTATGATTAGCAGTTGAAACAACTATGGAAGAAGCAGCTTTCTTAAAACTTTTAATGTCTTTGTTAGTCAACAGTGAAGAACAGTTTCATTGATGTGATTTCCTGTGATTTCTCAGATTTCTTCTGAGGAGAGGAAGTTTTGTAAAGCTGCATTGTTACATTTTCATTATTTGAGAAGGAAATATAAAGTTGGAATCATGTTTAATGCTATTTGGTCATATTCACACTGAAATATGAGTTTTTAGGGATCTGATAAGGTTTTTCCTGTAACTGAAAACAATAAATAGAGTAAATGGGGAGGGGGGTGAAAAAGAGAGAGGAAAAAATATGTGAAAATAAGGAATATGTCAAATAAAGAATTCATAAGTTAGAGGACATTCTGTAAAAATAAGGAATAGACAAATCCATGATGAGGAAGTTAATTGGTCTAAAAATTAATCATAAGGAAAGGAAATGTGAAAAAAGTACATGGATGAATACTTATCCATAGGTATGTTTCTAACTGAGAATGGAAAAAGTTTAAGGGTAAAAATTGAGATAAACCAAAATGGAATTTTCTTTTAGTTTGGATAAAACTTCTGATGTGGTTCGCACAGTTACAGAGGAATACTGTTACTTTAGAGCAGAAGTTTTACAGTGATAGTGCTGGCAAACCCTTCATTTCTTTTGAAGGAAATACACCTTTTCTTCAGTTTCCAAGATTTTTGCATAGGAGTTTTCTTCAATGGAAAATAAAACTTAGTGAAGTATTTAAAAAAAGAAGTGTTTCAGGCATCTTGCTTGATAATCAAAGATGCCAAGTGCACTATGGAGTACAGACATGAAATGATACATTTAAGTAGTGCAATGTGTTGTATGGCCACAAATCAAATCTCTGAGAGATACTATTACAAAACACCCAAAAGGAAAAATGAATGTGAAAGGTTATTATTTGCAACAAAAGTCCCAGCATTAGGAAACTGAAGAATAGTGCTTAAAAGGTCAAACTTTGTCCCCATAAAGAAGCTTAAATATTTTAAGGGAATTGGAGAGCCTTTAAAGGGAAGGTAAAGCCTTGATTTGAAGAACTAGCGTATGACTCATCTGATATTATTCTAAAAAGGCAGCCTTTGTAAGTCAAAGAGAATGGATTCTTAGAACGAACATTACAGCTGAAAAAATTAGTATCATGCACAGTAAAATTGGTGGGTAATTGGTGGGCAACAAATTAATAATTGGCATGTTGCTATAAAGATTTCCAGGGGTTTTCAGAGTTAAGCACATTCAGAAATCAGCAGCAATTTGGTTAAGAGTTTGTAATTAACGTTTCGTTTGCCCTACTTATATCTGCATATTAAAGTCTTATGTATCTGTTTCATAATTAGCATATTTAAATCACCATACAGACTGTCCCAAGAGGTATGTCTTTGAACGTCCATGTCTTTTCCTTCATTTTAGTTTCACTGGAATATGATCTTTTTCATGTTTCCTCGGTTATACTTTCCCTTTCCAGATTTCTTCTTAGCCCGATTCCAAAAGGAGCATGTCAGGTGAATTTTCTTTCAGAAGTATACAGAAATTAAATGAACATGAAGTTATCTCTGGTAATGACATAAAGAAATTATAGCACATGTCTTTTAAGTGTATTTTTATTCAATTTTTCAATAAAAGTTGGGGTTTTTTTCTCTTGTGGATTCAATGACACATTATCTTCTGAATCTCTTCTGCACATAAAGGCTGCTATTTGATCTTAGTAAAACACTAAAGGTTTGGGAGGCATTATTGTTTTCTCCTGCTGCATTTTTCAGATCATCAGTACAACCCCTGATATGATGACAACGTGTCATATGGTGATAACCCCTGTAGGGCACAGACGATACTGTTACTAGCCAGTGATGATGTCACATTTAATTTCAGCCAGGCTTCTTGTCACTAGAATAATGTAACTCCAAAATGAGGTTTACACATATCAATTCTTCTTAGGCCCTGTTGCTCAATATTTCTTTATTAATTTGCATATAACACCACAGTAATTAACATATTAGAACTGTGCTGTGTCTTCTCTTGCATTTGATGCCAATTGGAAAGCTTGATGATTAGGAATAGACTCTACCACAGATATTAAAATGAGAACCTTGTGTAAACTTGGATGGAAGTGTCCTATCATCTTTTTCAGAGGTTATTTTATTAGCTTATGTAAAGGTTGCTTTTCTTAAGGAAACCCCTCCTTCAGATGCCATGAGTAAATGGATTTAAAAATTAAAGTTAAGCCTATGGACATCAGGATCTGATGCAGTTCTGAGGCAAATAACTTTAGTATTTCTAGGTATTTGTGTAAACTTAAAAAAAAACCAAACCAACCTTAAAAGTGTATTGGATAGTTAATTTAAAAGGAAAGAATTATAGATCTACTTCATACAGTATTCAGAAAGACATGGCAAGAAATATCAAAGTCTATCTACTTTATCATAGAATCATAGAATGGTTTGGGTTGAGAGGGACCTCAAATATCAACTAGTTTAAACCCCCTGCCATGGACATGGACACCTCTCTCTAGATAAGGCTGCTCAAAGCCCCACCCAACCTGGCCTTGAACACTACCAGGGAGGAAGCATTTTATTGTTGGAAACAATATGTTGGTCAATGAAGAAGATATTATTTGTAACATATTAATTATTATTCTTTGCATGATTAATATATTTGCATGGACATCACTGAATAATTTCTTAATCGGTCCATTACTTTCAGATTTCAAAAGTGCCAGCCTTGACTTCTTACCGTATTGTAAATTACTATGGTAATGCGATTAAGAATACTAACTCAAGCAAAAAGAACGGTAGTAAGAATCATATACTAACATTACCGAAATTTTCTGGTGTTATCAACCATATAAGACATGACAAAAGGTCTTTTCAGGCCAGTAAAGAAGTAAATATAACACGTGAAGAGGTGCACTCAAGACATAAAATTTTAGAACCGTGTATCATTGTGTGGCAGGCGAGAAATAGTTATGTCATGAACCAAGAAAAATGAAGATGTACAAGGATAGTCACAGATACTGCCAGCTTTCTAGATAGAAGGTAAACTCATATTGATATTTTCATAGAATCATAGAATGGCTTAGGTTGAAAGGGACCTGGATCATCCAGTCCAACCCCCTGCCATGGTCAGGGACACCTCCCACCAGACCAGGTTGCCCAAAGACCTGTCCAACCTGGCCTTGAACACTTTCAGAGAGGGGGCATCCACAACTTCCTGGGGCAACCTGTTCCAGTGCCTCACCACTCTCACCAGTGTCTATTTTTCAATAGTATTGAAAAAACATTACTCAGAATTATCTTTCCTTGTTTGTAACTCTCCATATGTTCTCTCTGAGCGTGCTATGAATTTGGGATGCTAATGTACATTAACAAAACATTTCCAGCCCTATCTCATCTACCAAGTCAAATCCAAAATATCTGGCAAAAATTATTTTAAAGATTTATTTCTGATCTTTTCAAAGTGAGTATTTCAATGCCAATGGCCAAAATGTCTTCCTACAATTATGAAGACATATATGAAGAAGAATACTTCTGTAAGGGAAGCCTTAGCTGATATATAAAAATTTCCCATGTCATTACAGGTGCTAATGATTTTTTCAGTGCATATACCTCATTTTACATACTTTTATATTTAGCATATTTGTATAAATACTTGTATATAAGTAGTCATCTCACTGAGTTGCACAAGGCTGCTCATGTTAATTGAGGTTAGCTGTTTATACAATAAGGTGCCTGGTTTTTCAAGTGGTTGCTGTAAAGTTCAAAAATTCATGATATATCATATATTTACTTCTAAAATAAAAGGCATAATGAAGTTTGCCCCTTTAGATCTAGGATCTCTTTTCAGCAAGGTATTTAGGTTACTGTAACTATGGTACATTAGCAAGTAGAAAAGCAGAGTAGAAGCAGATCTGTATAGCAAAACAATTGATAAAGGACACTGTTTGCACTGTAAATGTTTGGGTGGGGATGGGAGGAAGGCGCTTTAACTTCAAACTTGCTCTGGTCTCACACACAGAATCACAGAATCACAGAACGT
>NW_010159265.1:0-3949 GCF_000695765.1 Mesitornis unicolor
ACTCCTAATATTCTGTGATTCTGTGATCCTTCTACTTTCAGTTATTTTTTTAAATCTTCTTAAAAATATTAAAAATGTGTTGTGTATTTTTTTAACCAGTTCTTGCAAGGAGCATTTTGTCCAAGTGTCTTGAGTTTGACTTTATGGAGTAGGACATAGAATTCCCTTTGTCACTCACAAAGTTGCAATGTTCTTTAGGGTAGTCACCCTGTCCACAGCTACTACATTAGTGGATTTATGGGACAAGCAGGTCTTATTTCCCCTGCAGTTAATCAGACAGAAAGATACTCTTTATACCTAGATAAATGGAATTGTTCTTCATCCGTTATTACTAATGTTTTTCAGTTTCTTCCTATGAAAATTGAAGCAAAGATTATCCAGTTTATAAGGGCTGCTGATGCCTTTAATGTGCATTAAGTGAATATTACAAAAACAAAGCAAAACAAAACAAAACAAAACAAAAAACCACAAAAAATCCCAACCAAAAACAACCCAAAGATGTATCTATTTGGTATATGCCCAAATCAACACTCCAAAATATGAATACTTATACTTGTATGTTCCCTATCTTGGTTCAGAATGCAGCCACCACATGACTGAAGTGCTAGTACATGTGTAAGATATGACCTGTGTTAGGAGAAACATCATTTTAAGGTGAGACTGTAGCTTTTAGTATAATCAGAATTTTAAAATTGTATCTTTTAGTTACCAGAACAATACTCTGACTGCTTTATAATTTTCTGTCACATTGATTTTTCTGCAAAAAGGGCAGGTGTTTACAGGGCAACTTATTTTCCATAGTGCAGCTCAGCTTTTCTTCAAATTTCACGCTGAAAAAAAAAAAAGCTTTTAATTTCAGAGATTTTTTTTGGCTTTTGTGGTTTGGATTTTTTTTTATTTAAACTATTTGTCTTGTTGGAGATACAGTCCAATTTTGCTTTTGAATTCGCAATTGTTATTGAAAGATTATAAAGCTTGAATGAAAGATGATCCCATTTTTTGCTAGGGACTTATTCACTGGTTGGCTTGCATGTCCATGATGCATTGTCTCCTCAATGATTGAGCATCTTGCTTGTTTTGGAGATCTGTTCTGGATAGACAAAATAGTTCATGAGTGCTTTTAAACAATATGTGCATTTTAATGCTGATCTGAGTGCTCCTAAGGTGTTCAATAAGATAAAATGAAAACACAAGGTGCACAAAAACAATTTTAAAAGATTGGCATGTTTTGCCTCAGTACAAAAATCTCAACCAAAATATTTTTATCTCTGTTATATTTACTTTTATGCTATTTTTAGTTCCTATAATATTATTCTCACCCTTTTCTTACTGTGACAAGTGCCAGTCTATCTTAAAAATATCTTCCTCTTTTCAGATCCATAACACAACAAGCATTCTTTTTTCCCCTGGCTCTAAACTGGAACTTTTGAAGAGTCTGATGTTACCTTTCAACCATAGAGAGGAAGAGAGATCAAAGAACTCAGTCCATCACCTGCAGGATCACTATTTTTATAATTATAAAACATTCCATGTGTAGGTGCTGATATCTCTAAAGACATGTCTCTAAAAGTATTACTGAATAACTAGTTTCTTAATATTTCTGTAGTGCAGCAGTAAAATCTACAAAGTCAACCCATAGAAGTGAGGTAAAAATTAAATTCAGTACTTTGGAAAATCTGATAACTCTTTATGCTAACTGGTTAAGAAATAATTTCACTATTTTATCAGCCTGCAAGCACTCACATGTTCAATAACAATTTGGAGCAAGTGATACGGCACTCATACAAAATCTTCCAATAGTAATTAAAACTTTTTTGGCCTGTTTGAGTAGAGACATTTTGACAAGATTTGAAATATAAAAATGAAATAACTTTAGAAATAGATCTCTGAAGCTGCATATGAATTCTGTAAAGAAAAAATCTCCCTTTGCTATAATGAAATGTAAAGTTTCAAAATCTGATTATTGTAGTTATTATAGTAGGAAATTCTGCATTCAAAAAAGTGATTATATTATCAATTTCTTCACAGTTACGGCTGTTTTCAGAAGAAGAAAAGTAATTCTGAAGTTCTTCATAAGTTATCCTTTGCTTCTATACTGGCCAATGTTTACAGGCATTTATTTCAAATTGCAATGCATTCAATGTTTTATGTGCTGTATGGTGGATGTAAAAATCACATGACCATTTAGTATAACATTAAAATAGCAGCAATAAATTAATTCAAGTAAGTTTACCTTAGATTTGCAGATTTAACTGTTTACATTACAATAAGATATATTCAATAAATAAAATATATTCAATATAATAGCAAATTAATAAATTGATTTGGTATTATAATGCCAAATAAAAATAGCAAATACAAATATTATTTGTAAAATAACAATGCTAGACACTTAGATTATAAAAGAAGATAATTCTATAAATGCTGTTGAAAACCAGAACTGAATTACAGAAAACTCTCTAACATTTCCATCATCAGTTGCATAAAAGAAAAAGGAGGACATTTATGAAATGTATAGGAAGAGTGGAAGGATGAGAGTTTTGTCTACCATAATAGTAGCAAGACAAGATAAAAGGAAGAGATACTGAAGAGGTCAGCAAGATAGTAAGGAAGGTCTGCAGGAGAGGAGGTAGCTCTGGTTTTGACAGCTTGATATTGTGGGTATGTGTCATGGTTTAAGCCCAGTGTGGAACTGAACATCACGATGCCCCAAAAAGGGGACTAGTCAAAATAAATACTGGGAGGGCTTCTCACCACTTAAAAGGTCCTGGGCAAAAGACAGTCTCATCATAGAGATTAAAAACAAAACAATTTTAATTTGTCACCAACAACATCAGAGTAGAACAGTAAGAGACACAACCAGATCTTAAAGTCAAACACCTTACCCCACTCCTTTCTTCTTCCCAGGCTCAGCTTTTGTTCCTTGTTTCTTCACCTCCCCAACCTTTGCTCAGGGGTGCAGGGGGGGTGGGAATGGGGGTTGCAGTCAGTCCATCCCATGCAGTCTCTGCCACTCCTTCCTCTTCAGGGGTAGAGGACGACTCCTTTCAGTCTCCCTCTGCTTCCACATGGCGCCCTTTCCACTGGAGAAAAAGTCCACAAAAAGTCCAATATGTGTCTGCCCACAGCTGCAGTTCCCTCACACACAAAGCTGCTTCAGCCCAAACCTACAAAGCTCCAATGTGGGTCTTCCCACGGTCACAGTTCCCTCACACACGAGCTGCTCCAGCATGCACTGCCTGGAGTCACGGCTTCTTCACAGGCAGCCACCTGCTCATGTGGCTCTGTCCCAACCAGTGAGCTTCTATGGGCTGCAGATGGGTTGATGTGGCACACAGGTTGCAGGGGAAACTGACTCTGAGTCCTTCCCATCCTCCTTCTCCTTTCTTCCTTCAACTGACCTTTGGTGTTTCTTTAGAAGTTGTTCTCCTCAGGTCCCACTCTTTTCTGCGCTGCAGGTCTCTTCTGATGGTTCTGAAGAGTTCCTGGCTCTCTCTCTCAGGCTGGAGCTGCAGCGGGGCTTAAGCTGAAATTGGGGCCAGGCCAGGGTTACAGCCCCACCACCTGCATCTGGGGCCATGCTTGCTGGGGCCGGTGCAAGAGAAAGCAAGTGTGCCCTGCACACCTCCTTAAATACATGAATTCGCAGGGGCGCTGACTGTTTTGGCCTTGGTCAGAGGTGGGTCTGACATTGAAGGAGGGAAGCTTTTCAGGTAGCTTCTTACAGGGCTATGTCCACAGCCCTCCCCCACTACCAAAAACAAAATCATAAAACCCCTCACAGAAAACCCAATACAGTATGATTTCTTAGTCAGATCATGTTTTATTCTGGCAGGACAATTCACGTCTAGCAGGTAAAGGAGAACTATTATTGTAGAGCTCAGTTAGTACTTTTTTGGCAATTTTTGTCAGTAATAAAACATACAAGAAGAAAGCAAAGGAATAGGGA
>NW_010159265.1:3980-12078 GCF_000695765.1 Mesitornis unicolor
CTATGGAGCATCACAGAGCAAAGTAAGGAAAGAGGTGAGTGGGAGAGAATGTGAGGACCATCTTCTAAAAAGGCTATGGACGAGCATTTGAGAAAAGGAGAGATTGTAGCCCATGAAGCCATATGCACAAATGATTGGAGAATTTTGCATGCAGCTATTTACATACACGTATTTGTGGCCTGACAATAATCTTGTGATATCAATGGTAAAATGCCCATTGATTGTTATGGTCAACCATCAATTCATTACTCATGTGTGCACATATTGGATTTTGTACCTTTAACATATGTAAGCATCCATTTACACGCACAGGACTTGAAAAATCTAGCTCCAGTTATTATGTATTTTCTGTTTTCCACTCATGAACCAGAATAAATGATAGAGACATTTATACACAGTCTCAAAAAGCAGGCATGCTGGCAATTCCTTACTTAGACAACAATGATAAATGCTCTGTACTTCATACGAGATTAGGAAATCACTTGCCTTTAAGCCATCCAATCTAAGGGTATTAATTATGTATTACATCTCTTGAACCTTCTAAATTTAGATAGCCTTGCAGGGACTGGTGTGATTTATTAATATACTGACAAATAGTTAGCTGAGGAATGTATCATGTATATTTCATCTGTAGCCTGAAACTTCAACCTCTGCCACTTGGGAACATGAGAAATCTAAGGGTCTGTCTATCACTTCACTAGTTATTGAAGACTGACTTTTTTGTCATTTTGTATAGCTAAAATACAGCAGGAAACACTGATGTTGTTCAAAACTGGTGTTTCAGGACCCATTTGTATTGTTGTTCCAGTACTGTTAGTGTAAGTAATGTTATACAAGAGTCTCTTCAATCTATGTCAGCTGTTTCAGCCCAGCGAGTATCACTGTCAGTAAGTATTCAGACATTCACAGAAGGATAGATGGGAAAAAAATGAAAGATAATTGGTTGTTTTCAAACCAAAGTCACAAGGATCTGATAAACTTCCTTATAGAAACTATTGCAAAAACAAAACTCTCAATACTCTAACCACTGAAAATGGGATACAGGCTGTTGTTAGTAGTGATGAGCAACATAAATTATTTCCTAAAGAACAGCAAAAACTATTTTAGCAGAAGTTCTGAAAACTTTAGTTCTAGAGAGGCATCACCTTTCTGTAAAACAGATGGGCATGTTTGGAATATGTCAGTAATTTGTCTTCTCTTTTCTTAAGAGTGCCTCAAACAAAGAAAATCTAGGCAGAATAAAGTCCTCAATTTCATTTTGCTGTTGATGCAGTTTTCCTGTACATTCTCTACCTATAATGTTGAAAAAAAAATAAAATAGATTAGTGTGGTAAACAAATTCCAATGGAAAGTGCAATTTACATGACCCGTTTATGACAATGACTAGTATTTGATAACTTACTAATGGAAAGACATTAATAAAATTGTATCTCATAAGAAGAACAGTAGACAATAATTTTCCTTCACTATTTGCTATGTAAAAAAAAATAACAGCTTGGTACAATCTTCTACATAGCAGCACAGGTTACATATGTGTACTAATAGGATAGAGAAGTAGTGTGTACAAATAGCCCAGAGAATCTGTCAGCACTTTATAACCTTTTCTTTTTTAATGACTTTTCTGGAAACAAGCCCATGTATGCTAGAAACAAGGTCATAGGTCATAAGAAGCATTCAGTGAAATGGGAAATCCAGACTTCTAAATAGAGAGATGTTTCTGAAATTCTGGCACTTTCATGTGTCAGAGACATCATTGCCCTACTCTGCAAAGATGGTTTTCAAATGTAAGTCTTTATTCTGCCTTTTTCTTTTCTACTTTGTATTAGCTCTTAAAGCTACCTTCTAACATATGCCTTTATTGCCAAGTTACCATATCAGCTAGAGAGAATGACAAAGTAACTTCCAATAAATTTATGCAATCCTGATAACAATGCATAATTTCTGCTATAACATGGGATTTTTGCAACTGCCTTCAGTCCAAAGTTGTGCTTAACTCTTCAGCTGCAAATCACAGAATCATAGAATACCAGGTTGGAAGGAATCACATGGATCATCTAGTCCAACCTTTCAAGGTAAAAGTATAGTTCAAATGAGATGAGTCAGCACCCTGTCAAGTTGACTCTTAAAACTGACCAGTGTAGGGGAATTTACCACTTCCCTTGGGAGATTATTCCAATGTCTGATTGATCTCATGGTAAAAAAAGTTCTTCTGGAGTTCAATTGGAATCTCTCCAGAAGCAACTTGTGTCCATTACCCCTCATCTTTTCCATGTGATTCCTCGTGAAAAGGGAGTCTCCATATTCTTGGTAGCCACCCTTTATGTACTGGTACATGATGATAAGGTCTCCCCTAAGCCTTCTTTTCCCAGGGCTGAACAGGTCCAATTTTCTCAGCCTTTCTTCATACAGCAGGTCTTCTAGTCCTCTGTTCATCCTCGTGGCCCTTCTTTGGACCCTTTCCAACCTGTCCATATCTTTTTTGTATAGCAGGGACCAAAACTGGACACAGTACTCAAGGTGTGGTCTGACCAGTGCCGAGTAGAGAGTGATAATGACTCCTTTGTCTCTGCTGGTGATGCCCTTTTTAATGTAAATCGAAAGAGTCAATGTTGCCTACTTTAAAATATCATTGGAATTTACTCTTTGCACTTACTGCATACCCAGTTTTTAGCTACCACCCTAAGACTAGGCTATACACTAACATCAGTTATAACTTCAAATATAATACAAAAATTAAACAACTGGTGCCAGAAATTAGGATATTGTTGTTTCCTGAGTATTTCAGGCTAAAATATGTTTAACTCAGTTTACACATAGACTCAGGAAAATTTAGAGAAATGATAAAAAATTATCTTCTTTTAAAGGGAGTGCCTTGCATGAGGAAAGGCAATAAATAAATACTGTTAGGCAGTATTCTGTTATGTGCTGGAGATGTGCATTTGGATAGCGAATCTGTTTTTCAGATTTTTGACTTTACAACTCCATGCTATTGAGTAAGTGTTGACCCAATGACTTAGGCTTTTGCATATACATTTCTTGGGATGAGACTGCTTTATCTTTAATTCTTGAGCTGATAGTTCTACAGGTGAAACTCTCATCAACTGGTGCCTTAATTTCCAGTACTTCCATGTCTCAGGACTTGATAAATTTTATCTTGTTTTCTGCATTGATTTGGTCTTTCCCTCCTGTCCAGTAATTTCACTATCTTGTTTCTATTGCATGAAACTTATATGGCAGATTTTCTTTATAATTTTCCTACTTTTTTCACTATCAGTATAGATATCAACCTCTCTTCTGATCAGCCCTCAACCTCAGCCCTATCAACCAAGAAGTTGTGTGTTTAACATGTAGGTTTTCTTTTCTCTCTGCTGCTTTTCGCAGGACTTTGCCAGAAGTACTCCTAGAACTACTACCTTTAAATTTCTTCTTGAATTTCCCATTCCTATAATGCACCCATCAATTTTACAACACTGCTCCCCATCACATTAATAATTACCATTTCATTTTTTTCATGGAGTCCTCTGGCAATCTGTATCTACCATATTCCAGCTTACACGTGGCTCATAAACTAGGTAGGCATCATCTCATTCTGTGATTTTACAGTGTTATTTACAATGGGATCATAGCTTATGACAGAATCTGCAAGCAAGAATGTAACACAAATTAATAATTAGTTCTGGACAAGTGTTATACTCCTGCAAAGAAGGCTGAAGTTGTATATGTAAAATGAAATGTGCCATGCTGATTAAGTAACAATTAAGTTAGTTAAAATTCTGATTAGAGTGAATGCAAGCCTTTAGATGTAATTTCTGAAGGGTGGATTTGTGTAGTGCTAGACTTCCCATTTGAAACAACAAAGTTGGACTCACAATTTTTGTAGTTTGCCACAATTAGTTCTTAAAAATGGAAGGGCTAAAGACCTGGTATCTAGCTTTGCTGCTGCTGTTCCTGCATGAAATATCTGCTTACTTCTCTTTCAAACCATGTTTTTCTTTTTCTCTGTGACTGCCACTGTTCAGTAGGCAGGACATGAATATTGGCAGTTATTTGGGTGTGATGTAGGATTTTGTCAAAGAACGGTTGCCAATAATAAAATCATTAACCATGTGTAGGTCACTGTTGTGTTAGTCACTTTGCCTTGAGAAAAGTGTGAAAATATAAGAGTTTATATATTATTGAGACCAACTTAAAAGTTTTAGACCCATTATTATTTCCACAACTTTAATACATTTTGTGATGCTGAAGACTAATAATTAAGAAAGGAAAGAGTAGTTCAGATTGTGATCATAATTGTCCTTATTATGGGTCCATAGTACTAAATATTGATTTAAGCCAGCTGGTAGGAAGAAAAGAAAGAAGTTCTTACAAAAAAACAATAACAAACGAAATTTCAAATCCTGATTTTTTGACTGTTGCGTTCAAGCTTACTAGAAACTGTGATAATGACAATCGATTTTGTTTTAAATCATTGAATCATTTGGTGGGGAATGTTTTTTGTAATATTATTTTATTACAATTACTTGGAAGAGCTTTTATTGTAGTTTTTATTATAGTGACAGCGAATTAAAACTCATAGTGCTGTCCAACAGTTTTCATTGGAAGTCTTGTCTTTCAGTTTCTTCTGATGATGTTAAACTTCAACCATTTCTCTGAAACTTTTCACACTTCTGTCTATGACATCCAGATGTTTTTTATAATGGTAGTTCAAAAGACAACAGAGTGATGCAGAACTAGCTTTTAACAGTGTGATGAGAGAAGCAAGTAAGTTTCAGAAGGATAATTATCTGCAAGGGCTTATTTGCTCTCTGACTTGTTATGAAACCACAAGTGTTAAGAAAAGACAGATGTAAGTTAATCTGTTCAGTCTTTCCACCATATTGCACAGGGAAAAGACAGACAACAAAATTTGATGCCAAAGTCAGCTTTGCAGAAGGGACTTTAAAAACAATATCTATATTTCATAAGGGAAGAAGAGACATTGTCTGCCTGCCTTTATTTTCCTTTTATGCTGCCTTTGTGGGCTAACATCTTCTTTTAATCCTAATTGAAGATAAATGGCCTCTCTCCTTTCATGGTACTATGAAAAAAAAAATAATTAAAGGAAAGTGAAGGAAAAGTCCTGTGCCAACCTAACTGGTATGTTTTTCTTTTACCTTTTAAACAGTTGATTTTAATTTAAAGGAAGAACCACCATGATCTATTATAACTTTTTGAAAGGCATAAAGCTTTTAAAAAGATAATATATTTTTTAAGTCTGGGATGTGAGACTTAACTAGAAAATATATTTTGGAAAATATTTATTCTGTGTCTTAAAATTCTTATCAATAGGAAACCCAATTTATCGATGATATTTTCTCCACACTGTTAATAATTACACCTGTCTGAGAAAAAGTAATATTAATTTGTTTTTGTACTAAAGATGAAAATCCAATTTTTTAAAAAATTATATGTGGATCAAAATGAATGTAGAAAATTCCAGTAGGTCTACAGAACATTGTCTTTTCATAGCCATTTATTTTAGTTTGAATCCTTCAGATCTTTAAACATGAATAGTCAAAATGAAATAGCAGAACCACTGTGTTTTGGTGTTATGTGAATTAACCAATTTGTCTTTTTTTTTTAAAAAAAAAAGGTAATTAAATCAATGTAGCTAACTAATAATTTCACTGGAACAAGATAACTAGTTTTTACCAAGATAACTGATTCTTACCATTGTAGTTTTCAGCTAACATCACTACTAAGTTCAATGTATTATCAATTCAGTATGTATCATATATATGACTGTACATACACACGCTTGTACTTAGACTGTAATCAATGTAACACAAAGTATTCTTTTTTCAGCAGAACAAATGAAGGAAATTTATTTCACCTCACATTTCTAGACCATTGGTCATTCTGCAGTTATTTTTGAATTTTGAACACTGAAACTGGATGCAGCATTTTAGTAATTTCCAGTTTTAAGCAAATGCAAAGATAGTAATAGATTTCTGTATAATGAGTTTTAATTCTTTTTCAGAACCACTGCTTACCAGCATTCTTTATTCTTTAAGTACTTCCTACATTAATGTTAAACTTTGCCATAATGCCATAAAAGGTTTGGTTTTGGCCACTTGACTGAAAAATGAAGAGTGCTCTGTATTTGTTTCTTATTCTTGTCTGCATTTTGGTTTTGTGTCATTTACAAACTTAGTAAGGATTTCATTGTGCTTTGGTTGCTAACAACCTTATAAACAGAGTAGAATCAGGAACTGATTCCTGTGGGATTTCAAAGATGCACACCTGCTCACTAAAGAGTCTTCACTTACAAATTATAATTTGAGACTTGCTGGTTATTCAGAACTGAGTGCGTGTAATTTCTACCATGGTGATTTTCTGGTCTTCTGGCTTCCTAGCAATATGTCATGCAGTGACAAGTCCAGCCAGTTACTGAAGTCTAATTGCATTACTTATTGAATATTTTTTTATTTCATCAGCTATTATCAAGTAATCTAAATGTTTGTGGTTTTTTAAATATTTTTTATGCTCTCATTTTGCTAAGCTTGAGAATGAAAGAGTCTGCCTCAGATACAGGTAATCCTAATGTGTTCCTGCTGCAATTAGAAATTGCTTAAACCACCAAATATTTGTCTTTCATATAAAATTGCATAGTTAGAGCCTTATACAACTGATGTGCACCTGTCATCTCATTTTACCATGCAGAGGTACATGAGCAAATAAGATGAGACCACACTGTTTTAAAAATATAATCTACCATGTTAGGGGGTGAGAATTAGTCACCTTGTCATCTGCTTCCACGTCCATCCTTTGTAAGAAGCAGTTCTGTTTCAGAGAATGGGACCATTTAATTAGGACTGTGTCTTCCATGCATTAGAATTTCAGTACTCAAACTCACATAGACTAAAAGATCCAGGATGATGCCCTTGAGATTTATTCCTATGTATGAGCGATGAACAGAGGAAAGAGTAAAGAGCACAGCTGCTGAAAACTGAACCTGTTTTTTAAGCTTAGCTATGATAAGAAAAAACTATTAAAAATATTTTTCAAACTTTACTCCTCACATTCCCTTGCATATCTTTGAAATTACAAACAATTTTTCAGACTTACTATCTCTGTCCATTTTACCAGACAGCAACTTTTTGACTTGCAGACTATTTTACTATATTTTGATTTTCCTTATCAGTCACTTCTTTAACATTACAGTTAGTTTTAATATGAATATCAGTTCTCAGGATAATATTTTTACTCTATGTTGTATTTCTTCCAATATAGAATGCATTGTGTTGTGGTTTAGGCCCAGTGCATAACTGAGCACCACGATGCCCCAAAAAGGGCTAGTCAAAATAAGGACTAGGAGGGCTTCTCACCACTTAAACAGGTCACAGGCAAAAGACAGACTCATCGTAAGGAATAAGGAATATTTGAGAATATATCTCAAAACAAAATGAGGAAAAAATATTAACTAGTTGTGTCAATGAGAAGTTTTTTGGTCATATTTGGTCATATTTTTCTTTCAAATCTCTGACTAAATCTTCACTGTTAAATGTGAACGCATTACAAAATTCAAGGAAATGGTTATTAATGAAGAGGATATAGCACTTGCATAATACTATTTTTCTCTATCCAATTACAAGAATCTTATATTTTATGACAACGAGGTGTATCATACATCAGTAATAAAGAAGTTATTTAATCTACAATTCCTGCTTACAGGATTAATTATTGAGAGAGTTTTCCTCACACACAAAATTTCTTCAGCCCAAGGCTACAAAGCTCCAATCTGGGTCTGCCCATGGTCACAGTTCCCTCACACACGACCAGTCGACCTGGCAACTCGTCATGGGTTGCAAAGGGGAAACCTGAGTTCTGCGTCCTCCTCCTCCTCCCTCTCTTTTTCTTTCCTTCAACCCGACCTTGGTGTTCTTCAAAGTTGTTCTTGGGCCCCACTCCTTTCTCCACTGCAGTTCTCTTCTGACGGTTCTGGAGATCCTGTCTCTCTCTCTTTTTTTTTGGAATGGAGCTGCAGCAGGGCTTAAGCTTAAGTTGTGGTTGGGGCCAGCCAAGCCCAGCTGGTCAAGGCTGGGGGCCCCCCACCCAC
>NW_010159265.1:12159-21970 GCF_000695765.1 Mesitornis unicolor
GCTGATTGGCTTGGCCCTGGTCAGAGGTGGGTCTGACAAAGGCAAAGGGGGAGCTTTTCAGGTAGCTTCTTAAAGGGCCATCTCCATAGCCCTTCCTCCGTTACCAAAGACACAACCAAAAAACCCTCTCACAGAAAACCCAATACACATTGTAGGACATGTCTATGATGGGATAATAGTTCATCTCCTTCCCCACAGATCCAGTGTTTATCATTACTTTTATTACCACTTGTCTTGGTTTTTGGCTGTTTTCTAGAAAACACCAGAAATGGTCTTCTGCAATGTAATTTCTAACTTAAGTGACCATTTGAATCTAACCTTTTACCCTAGCTGGTAGTAAATCCATAATGTAAAATAATGACCTTCTGTCTTCCACTGTCTGCAGTCACTTGATGAGTAACTGCACACTGAATAGGAGGGCTGAGAAATCAGTCAGTGGAAATCGAGTGACACAAGTATGGCTGTGTTTGGATATTTCAGAGAAATCAGCAAGGTATTTTTGATTTAAGCTCCTAAAATGTAGTTAGAGTTCCTGGTTTAACTGAATTCAAGAAGTGACAAGGTAAGCTGGTGAAATATATAGGTTTAATAACATGAGGATTTACACCATCTAGTTCTGTCACCCTATCTTTGACCAGAAACAATTGACGACTTCTGCAATATCCTAGTAGAATTACTGAAGTCTCCTTCATACTGACTAAACTTTCCACTCTTCCAGCTAGAGTTGCTTGGGATATCAATGAAAATCCAATTTATTATTAATTTATTTCCATAAAAACATTTTCTAATCAGCAGCCTTTCCTACTTTCTTAGGCTTAGAAATGACTGTAAGGGATGCTTCATGCCAGTTTTGATGTAGTTTGCCATGATTCGATCTGTTGCCTTCAACGGTTTCAAGTAGTTTGAGAATCACCATTGACAAAATAGGAATTCTTTTAACTTTGCAACACTGGGACTCATTCTGACATTGCTAACTAAAGTGAGAAGAGATTCATACTGCAGCAGCAGCAAACTCCTTTGCCATGAAAATATTTTCTAGAAAGAGGAGAAAACGCTACAATGAATGGACTTAACTTGTTGATAGAGTTACACTGAAAATCTGCACACAACTACATGTGGCGACAACAGGACATTTATTTGGGGACTTATTTTTCTGGTAATGGTTCAGACTTTTCAGGGGGCTGTTCAATGCACGTAATTTCCTCTTCTATAGTAATGTTTCCGAGAATGACTAATCCTGCTGTTCTGTGGAAACAGGCACTTCTTCTAGACTTGGTGCTATTATTGTCCCATGTCCTGGAATGTTTTGAAGAGGAAGATCTTCTAAATGCTTTCAGTTTAAATTTTAAAAGGTTATCTGAGAGAAATTCTTATATACTCAGATTTGGTTTTTTTTAATGTATATATCTGAATTTATTTTAATCTTCATGAAGACATGATAACCATGTGATCCTTGATGAATCTATATGTTTTACAGCTGAATGAGAATGACAGTCTAAGCCTTGTAATTCTTTGGAATAATCCTTGTTTAGTTCTATGTGTAAATTACATTCTAACTTCGTAAGCTGAAGAACTAAATCTCTAATTAAGAAATACATTCATTGGAAGAGAGACATGATATATATAGGAGAGTTTCATTAGCAAAGGAAGATTCCCAGGAAGATTATAGGTCATCTGTGGTCTATTTTTATTGATTAAAAGACACATGTGAGGTGTGGGGGGAGCCATAAAAGTTATCGTAAAATAATAAGAAGAGATGTTTAACTGAGAACATGCTTTTTATTTTGTGAATACATTTATTTGTCCTTTCCATTCTCAGCATTTCATTGGAAAATTTGGTGATCATGAGAAAACAATGAGGTGGAAATTAGCCTCATTGTCTCCCTTTGATGGACACAAAAGCCAGTAATAGTAGAAATGCAGTCAGGAAAATAATAGTGACCTCTACTAGAAAGAAATAAAACAAGCTGTTTTGCAATTTTTGTCTTTCTTGAATATCACAACATAATTGTCCACTTAGCTTTTTTTTTTTATTCGAATGTATTGTTCATAATTTTTAAAAGTCTAAGTACTTGTTCATCCAAACTTTGTCACCACATCCTAATGTGTTTGACTAAAATTATGTAAGAATTAAGAGACAGGAGGGTTAATTGTTTTAAAGTTCAGTAAACACACTACTACTTTCGTCAGTTTTCAAGATGATTGATTCCCTATTATTTATGTTCTTCCGTCTTGAGTCTCACTTCAGGAAGTTGCATCTCTTCAAGAAGGCAAAAGATCCAATTGCTTGCGTTCATCCCAAAGCCACAATTTAATGACATTTTATCTGACTAGCGAGACTATGATAAAAATGAAGACTATAAATGTTTATCTTTGCAAATAGCAGTAGAAACAGAGGGGAACATGACTTTGAAGTATTTTTCTCTAAGTTATGGAAAGCATTATATAAATCCTTTATGCATGAAAAAAATTAATGTATTTTTCCATGCAACATTAGAATAAATACAAGCTTTGCATTAATGGAAAAATGTTTATAAAGATCCCTTTCTGAGAATAATGAATAGTCAACATAATAGTCTATATTAACTATTTGCGTCTATGGTGATACTGACCTCTATATTTCTAAAACTTTCAGCACAGCAGAAATTTATTCACTGACTCTTTCTTCAAGGAGAGAATTATCCTCTTTTCTACTACATCTGTTATCTTTCCTGTTTGTATTTTTTTGTTGAGGTGAAAACCACTTTTGGGATTAGCATTAATATACAGAAAAATATTTTTCTTGTGATTTTGTCTTGTCATCTTTATGATGTCAACTGGTCTGAGGAGAATGCAAGGTTAGATCCCTTGGCTGTCTAATTTTCACAGAGGAAGTTTTCATAATGTCACCAGCTTCAGTTTCTATTTTTTGGGCATGAGAGAAATCATTACTTTTCCTGACATTATGAGGTAATGAATTCTTGAACTGTGTGGTGTCTGCAATATCTTTTGCAAAGTAATTTTTAGGATTCCAAAATTAGTTTAATTTCATTTTATACAGGATGGAAGAAATATATTCTTCTACAAACATCAGCCTTCATGCACTTCTTCTGAAGTGCCCCCAGGTAGCATATAAATAGATTATTTTCTACTGGGCAGTGCTGGGCAGAAACAGGTTCACAACTGTATCCTGACTAATACAATATTGCTATGACTAAAAAAAGACTGTAGACTTTGTATTGATCTGGGAGTGCAGAATCTCAGTGCTTGTGTATGTCTGCCTTGGCCAGAGATGATTTTAGCATTTCTTAACAATAACATGGTGGTCAGGTGACCACAGCATCACCTGGTTTAGTGCAAACTCTGTGAATCCAATGTATTTTAAAACATCTGACAAACCTAGGTTTGTCACTGTGCATTAAAAAACAGTTAATTTGGACTGGGGAAATGTGTTGTGCAAGCTGTAGCTGAGAAACAAGAAGAAGGAAGGAAACCGTGATAAATAAAATGTGCAAAAATGTCACAAAATTTTCACCAAAACAGAGGGGAAAAGGACTCCATCCACCATCACCATTATCTAACTCCTCCCAGTTCAGACCTCGGGACACCAACTCTTTTTAAGCCTTCTCTACTCTTCTTGAGGAAGAATGAAACTGCCAGCTTCAGGATGCAGAGTAAGCGTAACATTTTGGAAGAGAAATCTTTGTACAGTTATTGAATGGTACTATTAAACAAGCTTTCCTTAATTAGATATTTTGGTTGACTGGATGGTTAAAACATTAACTGGCCTTGCAATAAATTCTTCTCTTCACATATATAGTGTGCTGCCTTTTGTCTGTAACAAGATTTTGATTGTAACATGATCACTCAACCCACATGATTTGGGTAAAAATGTGATCTGCTATGGCTTTTCTTGACTGTCTTGTCTGACACATGCAGTCATGGAGAAGAACATCCAGAAGCTTTAACATGAGTTCTACAGACACTAAAATCATTACATGAAAGAAGAAAAACAGCTAATCTAGGAGAAATCTGGAGGATATTTTTACTGCTTTTTACAATTCACAAGTCAGACCAGTACAGAAGAGAAAGCCTTAGAAGGTTTGCAGAGGACTCAATTAGATTTCCTCTGAAGCTTCAAGAATAGTACATCCTAGAATGATAGTGCTTCTTCTTAAAAAAGATACAGTTATTATCCCATTCTGAGATATAACTGTACTTGTATGACAACTCTGCTTTCCCTTGAATAACATTGCTGACAGCATTTTACTTTTGTTTTCTTGGTCTTTAAAAATCAAAAGGGCTTACACATCTATAATTAAAACAGTACCAAAAAGTAGTCCAAATTACAGAAAAAGCGGTAGATTGGCTGCAGAAAAAAACTCATATCTTTTATAAAAATTATTTGTATAATCTTGCAAAATGAAAAGGAGATGCTGTTTTATAGTTCACATTTCTCAGTCTCCTCTTCAGACCTACAGAACATAATACGTACAAGGTTGAAGCAAATAATTTAAAAGAATAACAGTAGAACTTAACTGCAGAGTCCTGGACTATATTTAGATTTTAAGTTACTCATTGTGCACCTAAAACTCACATTGCTGACTGAATGTGCAGTTAAAGTAATCTCATTTATTGCTGATTGCTGTTTATTACTGATAAGCCCTGTTGGTATTTGACACCAGATTAATGTAAATCGAGGTTAAGCTTGTATGTTTTCAATGTAGATAATTAAAATGAGAAATTTTTAAAGTATTGGGCCCAATACACAGTAACTTTACTTTATGGAGAACTCTAGTGTAGTGAACCTTGAGACTGCTCCCATTTCTACTGACATTAGAAGCAAGACTCCATCGGGTCTTTTTGCACGCAAATGATCAGGCCCCCATACTGGAACTCCCTCACTCAGTCTCAAGGAGATTTATGTGACCTCATCTCAACTGTCTGCAATTACTTTAAATATTTCTCTCTAAAGAAGAAAAAGCTTTATTTCGCTACGTGTAGAACAGTTTGTGCTAGTGCAAAATATGTCTGCCATAATGATGTACAACTTCAGAAATACACTTTTTTCTTCGCTGTTGCCCTGTTTTACTGTAAAGACAACTAGAAGAGCTTTAGATTGATACTCCATTACAAATTTTTCTGCTATTTTATTTCTTCATTGCAGATAATTTTTAAATTAATGATGTTGTTGACTTTCTATCACTCAGTATTAACTGATGCCATTATTTGTGTCCATATTAAATATGTGAAGGTGTTGTTTTATGTATCTGATTATTTTCATTTTAAGTTGCTGGTCATGTCAGACTGAAAAATGCATTAAACATTAATGAATATTATTGACCACTACTGTGACATGACAGATTGTTTTCACAGTCTTGGTACAGTAAAAAGTCCTTAATATTCTTGTTCTAAGCAAAGTTGTGATGAAAGTTGGGCAACTATAAAGCAATAGAGATGCATCTAATGGGAGATTAATTCACATCCTAAACTTCAGGTTATGAGAAGAGCTTCCATAGCTCAGTACTGAAATAAAATGACTGCTCTGTTCATTAAATACATCTCTGTGGGGTAAAATGTCTTGTTTTTCATGTGGAGACACAAAACTATAAACACTATTTCTCATCAGGACTGCAAATGTGATGGGCAACAATCTTTTTATGTTTTTCCTCTCTTCAGCATCATCACAGTTCCTTCTAATCACACTTTTCCTTCAACACTTGCTGGC
Organism: Mesitornis unicolor; assembly: GCF_000695765.1. Classification (NCBI taxonomy): domain Eukaryota; kingdom Metazoa; phylum Chordata; class Aves; order Mesitornithiformes; family Mesitornithidae; genus Mesitornis; species Mesitornis unicolor. Next base: position 17,867 of record NW_010159265.1, read on the forward strand.
TGTTGCTTGGAGAGGTGATATTATGTCATGATCTATATTATTTTCGGCTGTTACCAGCAGGGATGTGATAAGAGACCTTCCTCAGAATGCGGAGCATCACAGAAGCATCCTCCAAGGCAAAATCAAGGTAACACTGTCCGAAAATGTGGGAGATTACATGACTTTCATCACAGACATTGGTTTCTATTAACATGGAATTATCAGATTATAATAATTAATAATTGGGGATATTTTCATTATTTCCATACATGATTTGACCCATTTGATGAAGAAAGTGAGAAAGCAGATGAGCACGATCTTGTAAGAGCAGTGCCATTTAGTGGATACAGAAGTAATCATGAGTAACAAAAATTATTAAAGGTGTAAAGAGGTAATAGTAATGTAAGAAGATCTAATGGTAATCTAATGATCTATTAGATCTAATACTAATAGATCTAATGATCTATTAGTAACTTCTGTCATGATGAATGAAGAGTTCATTGAACAGATTTTCAGGTATAAACCAAATTCCTTGTATCATATGAATATGGTATTCAGTTCCTTAAGCATTTGGTTCTGTTTTTAGCATTAATCTGATTAGAATGCTGTCATCTGACATCTTCTTTTGCTTTTGACAAATTTTAAGTAACAGGCTCTTGAGGTATTGAGAATATTTAGGAGTTATATGTTCATCTTTGTAAGTACTCTGAAATGTCAGTATAAAAAATCCAGATATTTTTGAAAAAAAATTATTGCTGCTCAAAGGATTTCATTGAGGAACTTTCAATCTTACAATTGTGCTGTATTTGATATTTGGCTTAAAATCGACAAGGTCTGCCAAATGGCTTGCTTTCTGCTTTTAACTCAGGCTAATTGTGCTGGATCAAGACATGAGTTCTGTTATATTTTTACTGCTAAATTTCCAGAACTTCATTTTGCCAACTTTTGAGGAGACTAATGTTCATCAAGTGCTGATGCTATAACTATTTCTGTCATGGTTGGAAGGCTCTGTGCATCTGCAGGTTTTGTGTTTTAAACTTATCAAAAGGAACGGGCTAAGAACACTTCATAAATAGCTATTATTTTCTCCTGAAAGTGAAATTAATATTTGCTTGCAAAACCCATTTTGTATACAGAAAGAGGATAAACTTATTTATTTTCAAAGTATTTGATAATTTCTTTGCATACAAGAGAGAGAAATATTACGTGGACTTAGATGTCTTTCGAGGGTTTCCTAGTCAGCAACTCCAGCATAATTATAGGTAGAAATTTTTCCCTTTAAGAATATTTGCTTTGTTTAATTTCTCCTAGTCCGTGAATCAAATATTTTCCTGATTAAACACATGGCTCATCCAGTTTCAGTAAATACATATTGGCAATATCGGACAGAATGTTTATTTAAACACAATCTAACTGCAGGATCCAAGCTGTGCTGATAAGGAGCCAAGTTCAAGAAGCTAAGTGAAGCATACCAGATGTGCAGGGAGGTTGCCAAGCCTGGTGTGGCAGAAGAACATGCAGGTTGATACTTTTATCATTGGCTAAGTCTACTACTCTCTGACTAGTGGCCTTTTTTGATCTATGAATTAGAAAGAACTTGGATGGCGAATGATAAAGTAGCTTACTAAAGTATGAATCTTTCTGATTTTCAAGGATGACGTCCAAATTGATTCAGTAATTTAAACATGATTTCTAACTTCTTTCTGATGATTCATTCTTCATAGTCAACAATGTAAAAAATTAGACTCTGAATAGGGACAATAACCAAGTTGAAAGTGGAATCCTTATTTAGCTCATCAAATTATGGGTAAATTCATACTTATCAAATGTCAGTTGTCTATTCAGTCAACTTCTGAGTGTCCACATCAACACATCCATTTTCCTCCTGCCTTAAGTGAATTGTCCCTTTTTAATTCAATTAGTCTTGCTCACTGGTTCAACAGTTCACAAGGTTAATGTATTAATATTTTTATGGAAAGAAGCCAACTACTCCTAAACTTTACCTGAAGAACCACTCAAAGTGAAAGCATTCTTAAGAAATTTGAATATTAGAAGTACATTTTTAATGGACATAAATCCATGCATTGTCTTCTATGCTGCTGGGCCTACTTAACTGAGCAATAGTTTGATTTACTAATCTGTACCAGAGGAAAAGAAATGTCTCCGTAGTACAACAGCTCTGTTTCCTGGATCACTTCCACATGTAATTTTTATATCTATGTCAATAATTGCAAAGTCAGAGACAACTCAGCTTCTGTTTCATTGTCAGACGCAGGACATTTTCTTTACTGTTATTTCTTTTATTACTGCTAGTGGATTTAACGCTGGCTTTCAATGTTTGGTACAGGTAAGTGTACTGTCACATTCATCCACTATAGAAAAGAGAGATCCTAATTATGAGGTTGAAAAAGGGAGAAAAGAAGCAACAAAAATAATTTGTTTGTTTGAGGTTGGGTTTTTTTGGCTTTTACTAACATCTGCCTGTCCCATACAAGGCCTCCAAACTCTTGCAAGTCCAGCTTGCTAATGGATGTGTCACTCAAATGACTTTTTTTGCAAGTAGCAAGAATTCTCTCCAGTGCACAAGTGTAATCTTTGCAGCTGTGTGCGTCCTCTCTGTGACTGTTCTCTGTGATGCAGTTACTGCTGCTGGTGCTGCTGCTGCAGAGGCTGGGTAAGGAGAGGATAGCAAAGCAATGTGCTCCTCTCAGAAACTCAGAAGTCAGAATATTTCAGGCTGAGTTCACATAGGTATTACCATCTTTTTAATTATTTTTTCTAGACGAAAATAAACTTTATTCTCCCGAAACTAGAAAAGAGAAAGCCTCTATTTCTTTTGCTTTTTTATCTCAGCGTTTTCCTTCCTTTATCCCTTTTTCTGTGGCTAATATAGGAGAATAAAAATGGATGGACCAAAAACCAAAATCCAAACCAGTTTGAGTGGATCAGTGAGTAGAAAAGCCTGACATTAGCACTGCATGGTGCATGTAATTGTGGTAAAAAAGAGTATAGAACCATAAAGGTTTGGTTTTGGGCATTTAACATCCATATTCCTGTGAGTCTTTGGTTAAGTGAGCTTTTAGAATCCTTCACATGCTCTACAGTCTCAACTAAAAGGTTAAAAACAAGAAATGATACAAACCTCAAGTACACTGAGATGGCTTATTACCGTGCCATGGCTCCATGATATAAACAGACTGGTCATGATTCTGCCTATAGTCCTCATTTAGGAGGAAATTTTTCAAAATTTTCTTCCCTTAAATGTAAAGGTACTGATGTGACATTTCTTCACTAGTTGAATTTGAATCTCTTCTTGCCTTCACTAAAATCCCTTCCCAAAACTCTAAAATAAGCAATCAAAACCATTGAGCTTTTGTGTTATTTACATTGCATCCAGGTCAGGTTGAGAACCCTGTTTTGAACAGATGTAGTATACTTATAGAAGTGTTTTTATAAAAATATCATTCCATTCAAATGTATTAGTTCGGGAAAGATTATCACTGTAATCTTTCACACAAGTAACTGAAAAGCCTTATTTGTTCTGTTTTATTTTTTTTTAAATAACACAAATGCATCAGAAATGAGGTGTAAGGAGGACTGTGAATGAGTAAATATAATGAATAATCTTCATTTGGTTTAAATAAAGACAAACTGACACACTTGAATCTTTTTTTTTCCTAATTTACCCCAACACCTTTCTCAAATTTTTGCCTGGTGCCTGCATAGACATAAAATAAAATCAATGAGCAATTGCATTACTCTTGATTTTTTTTTAGGTTGGTATAGTTAGGATAATTTGTTTCCATGAGAACAGATTGCTGAGGAAATCATTCAGCTTACATCTTACTGAACTGATCAATGAACTCTGGATTTTGCTGAAGGTAAAATGTCCTGCATTGACTGGCTGGAGGGATTGCATTAAATCAGGCAAGTTTAGGGATACACCAAGAAGACTTTTGTTTCATTTCATTGTTGATGAGGATTGCCTTATGACTTAACCAACATCCTGATGAGAGGTCACAGTACAGGGTAGATCAGGTAGTCTAATATCTGAGGAATGCAGATCCCCTACTTTTGTCTGCCTGTATATGTAGGAGTGTATTGGGTTTTCTGTGAGAGGGTTTT
>NW_010159266.1:0-1629 GCF_000695765.1 Mesitornis unicolor
GGGGACACTGGGAGGGGATTGGGAGGGAGTGAGAGGCACTGGGAGCACTGGGTGGGTCTGGGAAGGCACTGGGAGGGGGCGTGGAGGGCACTGGGAGCACTGGGAGGGGATTGGGAGGGACTGGGGGGAACTGGGAGCACTGGGTGGGACTGGGAAGGCACTGAGAGGCACTGGGAGGGGCTTGGGAAGAACTTGGAGGAGGGAGCAGGGAGGGACTGGGAGATACTGGGAGGTCACTGGAACGTACTGGGCAGAGACTGGGAGGGACTGGGACTGACTGGGAGGGGACTGGAAAGGCACTGGGAGCACTGGGTGGGACTGGGAGGCACTGGGAGGGTGCGTGGTGGGCACTGGGAGGGACTGGGAGCACTGGGAGGGGATTGAGAGGCACTGGGAGCACTGGGTGGGACTGGGGAGGGACTGGGAGGGAACTGGGAGGGACTGGGAGGCTCTTACTGGTTTATACTGGTCTGTATAGGTCTATACTGTTTTATACTGGTATGTATGGGTTTATACTGGTTTATACTGGTCCATAGTGGTCCAGATTTGTCCATACTGGTCCATACTGGAGACCTGTTAGGTGGTTATAGGGGACCTATACCAGTCTATACTGGTGTATGTTTGTCCAGACTGGTCCAGACTGGTCCAAACTGGTCTGTACTGGTCCATACTGGTCCATACTGGTCTGTACTGGTCCATACTGGAGACCTGTTAGGTGGTAATACAGGATCTATACCAGTCTATACTGGTGTATGTTGGCTTGTACTGGCCCATAGTGGTTTATAGTGACCCATACTGGTTTATACTGGTCTATAGTGGTTCATACTGGTCCATAGTGGTCCAGACTGGTCCATACTGGTCCATACTGGAGACCTGTTAGGTGGTAATAGGGGATCTGTACCAGTCCATACTGGTCTGTGTTGGCCTGTACTGGCCCATACTGGTTTATACTGGCCCATACTGGTTTACACTGGTCTACACTGGTTTATACAGTAGTAATACAGGATCTATACTAGTCTATACTGGTCTACGTTGGTCTGTACTGGCCCATAGTTGTTTGTACTGGCCCATACTGGTTTATACTGGTTTATACTGATCTATAGTGGTTCATACTGGTCCATAGTGATCCAGAGTGGTCTGTACTGGTCCATACTGGAGACCTGTTAGGTGGTAATAGGGGATCTGTACCAGTCCATACTGGTGTATGTTGGCCTGTACTGGTCCGTACTGGTCCATACTGGTTTATACTGGTCCATACTGGTTTATACTGGTCCATACTGGTTTATACTGGTTTGTACTGGTTCCAGGACCACCTGGGGGAAGAGATTATTCTGGTAGAGATGTGTTTTATACTGGTTGGCACGGGGCTTTCCTGCTTTGTATTGGTCCATAGTGGTCCATACTGGTCTATACTGGTCCATACTGGTTTATACTGGTTTGTACTGGTTCCAGGACCGCAGGAGCTGTCCGAGCTCCCCGATTACCCCAAGATCCGGTTCCGGCGCCAGGAGCCGCCCCCCCTGCAGGAGCTGGTGCCCGAGGCGCCCCCCCAGGCGCTGGAGCTGCTGCGGAGCTTCCTGCGCTACCCCTCGAGGCTGCGCATCCGCGCGCACCAGGTCAGGGGAGGGG
>NW_010159267.1:0-4550 GCF_000695765.1 Mesitornis unicolor
TGGCATCCTGGGGTGTATTAGAAGGTGTGAGAGAACCTCGAGAGAGGTTCTTCTCCCCTTCTATTCTGCCTTGGTGAGACCGCATCTGGAACATTTTCCAGTTCTGGGCCCCTCAGTTCAAGAAGGACAGGGAGTTGCTTGAAAGAGTCCAGCGCAGGGCCACAAAGATGATTGAGAGAGTGGAACATCTCACTTATGAGGAGCGGCTGAGGGAGCTGGGTCTCTTTAGCTTGGAGAAGAGGAGACTGAGGGGTGACCTCATGAATGTTTATAAATATGTAAAGGGCGAGTGTCAGGAGGAAGGAGCCAGGCTCTTCTCAGTGATGTCCAGTGATAGGACAAGGGGCAATGGGTGCAAGCTGGAGCATAGGAGATTCCATGTGAACATGAGGAAAAACATTTTCACTGTGAGGGTGACAGAGCACTGGACCAGGCTGCCCAGAGAGGTTGTGGAGTCTCCTTCTCTGGAGACATTCAAAACCCGCCTGGACGCGCGTTCCTGTGTTACCTGGTCTAGGTGATCCTGCTCTGGCAGGGGGGTTGGGCTGGATGATCTTTCGAGGTCCCTTCCAACTCCTGAGATTCTGTGATTCTGTGACACTTAGCTCTGTAGTTGAACATTGAGAAACTGATGAATATGTATGAAGAAAAACAGACAACATGCTGGTTTTTGCTATTAGACGTGGTTATACTCTGTGGTATTTCAAAAAGGTTGAAATATTGTTGTGCTGTATGGAAGCAATTTGCAGGTTTTTCCAAACTCTGCCAAACTTATATTTCACTGTAGCAAACGTGGCTCTTGTTCTACGTTTTTATTGAAAAGGGAGGTTTCTGTTAGTTCTAAATAAAGTGAATAGAAATACTAATTGTTGGGATTATATCGCTCCATTCAGTAAAGAATGACAAAAATGGTGTTTGACAAAATGTTAGTCTATATGAATGATTTGGCTATATTATTATATGTCTTTATCTGAGTATTTTCAAAGGAGGCATGCATTGTTACTTTATGCTTTTGGCAGGGTACCTAGCTAGAGGGCTTTGAAAGCTTTTTAACTAGAAAATGTGAAGGAAAATGAAAGATACAGTAGCTTTAAGGGTAATGTCATTCTGATTAATGAAGCTTTTTGATTGGTGTTAAATTATCACCTTTTAAAAAAAAAAGTGGAAGGGGCAAAAAGCTTGTCAGCATTCAGTTTCTTCAACTTTTTAATTCCAATATTAGTGTGAAATCAGTGTATTACTTGTATGATATTCCTGTGTGACCTAGTCTAGGTGATCCTGCTCTGGCAGGAGTTGGACTAGATGATCTTTCGAGATCCCTTCCAACTCCTAACATTCTGTGATGTCTACATTTTTACTTTATGTATATTAAATTGAAATTAAGTTTCATTTGCATGAAAATAAGTGTTATTAACATTCCTCTGTCTTCTGTGTGCTTTAAAGTAATATGTCTCTTTGGTCTGTAAGGACAAATTGTTGCCCTTAGTTCTGAATCAGCTCTTTGAATTGTTGTTTTTGTCTGAGGAATGCTGTTGTATTTCTGAATGAGTGCCAGGAGGTTTGCAACCAGAGAGAAGCATATGCTAGCTCTATGGCTGATGAAGCAAAATTCTTTTTTTTTCCCCATTGAGATGGTCAGATATCCTAAACCCATTTCCTTTAGGAAACTCTAGATTCCAAATACCCTTAGGCTTGAAATCTTATTTAGTATGCCATCGAATCCCTTTTAGAGGTCATCATCTTAGTGCTCTTCCTCTATAAACAGTGAAGGAAACTTTTTCTAGAGTGATGCAGTTTAGTATGAATTTAGCATGGTTTGTTTAAATTTTCATGATCGATTTGGCTCATGTTAATTGCTAAATTAGCAGCTTAAGGGAGACTGCTACTTCAGTAGTCAAGAAGTGCTGAAGTATTGAAACTGGTACATAACATCTCACTCCTCCTGCTTCACTAAAATTTTCCTTTACTGTTAAACACTGGTTCAGCTATGGCACCAATATCAGCATACAGAGTGTTGTTGTCACTGAGGCATTTTAAATTACAGCATTTAACATAGATTTGCTGCGAGTAAGGCTGTGAGAGCACAGTGCATCTACAGTGATCTTACCTGTAGTACAAGCTCACCTATGGTAAAAACAAGGATGGGAGGGAAAAGTGATGGTTTGGCAGCACCATCAGACTTTGCTCTTTCTGAATATTAGGAAGATATGTTGTTTGCTAGTGAAAATTGTGTAGTCTGTTTATTCTTTTGGAAGTTGAGTAATTGAATGACTTTATAATGTTGGCATGTGCACTTTGTGCAGAATTGAAATGTTTATTTTGGTTAAATAATGAATTTGACAATTATTACATGCACATAGGTGTATATAGAAAGAGGTTATATAAGTAAAATAATAAGCTATGCTGCTTGAAAATAACTTCTCCTAAAACATCATCTTTTCCCAGATTTGTATTATGGTGGAGAAGCTCTCTCTGTAGAGCAGCCACAGTCCTTTACTTGCCCTTATTGTGGAAAGATGGGTTATACGGAAACATCTCTTCAAGAACATGTTGCTTCTGAACACACAGAAACATCAACAGAGGTGGTAAGCCGCTTCAGTTACAATGAAAATATATGAAAATTTCCAGAAAATGAGTTGGTTGGGTTTTTTTTCTTGAAGCATGTGTCCATTTAAATGCTGACTAGGAAGGTATGTACCATACACACCATGCTGGTGTTTTTCCTTTTGACTCCTTGACCTACTAACAGTCCACAACTCAGTGATCCTACATCTGCCTGCCACATCACCTTTACCTCTCTACAGACTTTCTCACAGCGCTCTCTCAGCAATCCGAGTCAAGGTTATGCAGCTGAGTCCTTGGATCCTTGGTAACACAGGCCACTAAATCCTGGTGTTACATAAAGGGTTAAAGCCTTGTAAAAATAAATAGCTTTTAAATATATTGACTTTTTATAAAGTGGCCCTTGCTGTTTCCCTTTATCCTACCACTTGATTTTCCTGATGATTTTGACAGTAGTAATTGGTGCAGAGCAATTATACACTGTATAATAGACTACTGGAACAATTGTTTTTCTTCTGTTTTTGTCAGTAAGCATTTTGATCGCCTCAAGTTTTTATATCTAGACATTACTGTTGCTTGTGCCAGAAGGTCTGAAATTTTTTCGAAATGTGAGGTGACTACTTTGCTATGTAAGCAATAAAATAGTATCAAAATCCAAGTTATTTATTATTAGAAATGGTTTGTTCTCAACCTTCATTACAGTGTTGAGAAACTACAAGCTTGCACTGCTTAGTGTTCGGACTACTTTCTTTTTAGAAAAGACTGTAGCCCTGTTTTTAGATTTCCCTTTATGGTGCAGGATATGTTTTGTATTTATTTTTAAAGCCCACTTCACTAATTCAACAGTTGTGTGTTAGCAATTCCAGGTTAAATTCATGACCAAGAAGTTTAGGTATCTTTCCAGCAGTGGGGGATATATTAGTGTTTGTGTGTGAATACTGTTTATGCCTGAGGAATGTATGATTGTAGAAGGACATTCAGGGAACTGATGTCTAGTTATTTTTGCTGGTTTTGATCCTATAAAAATGTGCATGCTTGAGGAAAATTATTAACATCTTAAGTTGTGGAGAAATTACTTGTGATTTTGAACTTGTTTGTTCTGATCTCTAAGCTCTCTTAGAGCCTGCTAAGGGCCTTATGCAAAGGAGTAATAGCAGAGGTAAAATTGGTCAACCTGTTCTGAGACTCAAAGGTATCCTGTTTTTTCTGAAAAACATATGAAATGCTGGCATATATTTATTTATTTTTAGAACTAAAACCTCAGTAATTATTATTTCTCCATTAAATGATCTAAAGATAATGGTCAGCAATACAGAACAAGTGCAGATAGTCATGGCTGGCATTATGATGATTGTTATTGTTGCTATTATTGTTGGCTATTGTTTCAGTAGAGTGGAGTGATTAACAAATAAAATACAGCATTCAGGTAGAAGTTTTTTAGGGTTGCAGCTCTGAAAATTGTAAGAAATGCCATCAGATATAATCTTTGAATCAAGTTTCAGAATGAAAAAATCAGTTTTCTGCTACTCAATCACACTTAGCGGATTCATTCTGTATTTAGTAAGGCAGTGACTAGACTGAAATGAAAGGATCAGGTGGGGTGGGTCAGGTCAGCCTTGGCTGGTTGTCAGGTGCCCACCAAGCTGCTCTATCTCACCTCCCTCCCCAGGAACAGGATGGGTAGAAAATAAGATTAAAATCTCATGAGTCAAGATAAGGACAGGGATGTTACTCAGCAATTACCATCACAGGCAAAACAGACTCAACTTAGAGAAACTAATTTAATTTATTGACACTTAAAAAGAATAGGACAATGAGAAATAAGAACGAATCTGAAACCACCTTCCCTCCACCCCTCCCTTCTTCCCAGACTCAACTTCACTCCTTTCTACTTCTACCTCCTTTTCTCTCCCTGAGCAGCACAGGGGGATGGGGGATGGGGGTTGCGGTCAGTTCGTAGCACTTTGTCTCTGCTGCTTCTTCCTCAC
>NW_010159267.1:4581-9025 GCF_000695765.1 Mesitornis unicolor
CCCATGTGATACAGTCTTTCACAAACTGCTCCAACATGGGTCCTTCCCACGGGCTGCAACTCTTCAGGAATAGACTGCTCCTGCATGGGTCCCCACAGGGTCACAGTTCATGCCAGAAAATTTCTTCCCGTGTGGGCTCCTCTCCATGGGCTGCAGCTTCCTTCAGGGCACATCTAACTCCTCTGGTGTGGGGTCCTTCACAGGCTGCCATGTAGATATGTGCTCTGATGTGGTTCTCCATGTGCTGTAGGGGGACAACCTGTGTCACTATGGTCTCCACAGGCTGCAGGGGATCCTCTGCTCTGTTGCCTGGAGTACCTCCTCCCCCTCCTCCTTCACTGACCTTGGTGTCTGTAGGGTTGTTTCTCTCATGTTTCCTCACTTCTCTCACAGCTGCTGCTGTGCATTTTTTACCCTTTCTTAAACATGTTATCACAGAGGCACTACCAATGTTGCTGATTGGCTCAGCTTTGGCCAGCAGTTGGTCCATTTTATAGCCAGCTGAAACTGACTCTGTCAGTCATAGGGGCAGCTTCTGGTGTCTTCTCAAGCCAAAAAGAATCTTTAACATATACAGCAAAAATGGGAGCATGGCATGGATCAGATAAACTAATATCAAGAACAGATAAGTTAATATTAAAAAAATATATTCCCTCTAATATGCTCTGGTCAAATCTGTCATTATCTCAAACCCTTTGAGTACACCTTGGGTGCCAAAAATGCTGGTTGTGGTTTAGCCCTGGCTGGCAACTAAGAACCACATAGCTGCTTGCTCATTTTCCTCCTGCCCCTAGAGGGATGAGGAGTGGGAGAATCAAAAGGGTAAAAGTGCATAAACTTGCGTGTTGAGATAAAGACAGTTTAATAAGGAAAGCAAAAGCTACCCATGCAAGAAAAGCAAAATAAGGGAATTCATTCACACCTTCCCATTGGCAGACAGATGTTAATCCATCTCCAGGAAAGCAGGGCTCCATCATGCATAATGGTTACTTAGGAAGACGAACACCGTAACTCTAAAAATCCCCCCTTCTTTCTTCCCTGTGATTTTTATTGCCGAGTGGGATGGCATATGGTATGGAATATCCCTTTGGTGAATTGGGATCAGCTGTCCCAGCTGCATCCTCTCCCAACTTCTCATACATCCCCAGTCTAATTGCTGTTGGGGCAGTGTGAGAGCTGTTCAGCAACAGCTAAAACATTGATGTGTTATCAACGTTCTCTTGGTCACAAAGTCAAAGCGTAGCACTATATGGGCTACTATGCAAAAGTTTAACTCTATCCCAGCCAAAACCAGTATACTTGTATAAATAGGGAGGTCGTGGTAATAGGAGAACAGATCTAGAAACTGTTGAGTCAACTGTGATGTTTGGAGTCTTAAGACTTTTTAATGGTCTGGATTTCATTCAAAGTAATATAGTGATCTGTTAATTTTAAGGGATGTTAAGACTGTGGCTGTCTTCTCCAGCTCAGGGCTCCCTTCTGCTCAGCTGCTGAAGCCTAGCCCAGGGACCTGAGGCCTTTGCCTAAGCTGAGGGATGCAGCTGCTACTTTCCTGTTTGCAGGTTCAACCAGTAGTGAAGCTGAGCGCATATTCCAGAGACCCATACACAGAGGACACTGACATGGCCTGTCACACAGACAACCACAGACATGATGCTGCCTTCAACAGCACCTACATATAGGACTTGCATAAAGCATAAGTATAGGCAGCCAAGTCCCCTTCTTCCTCTTCAGCTGGTAGAGACAGAAGGTCATTAGTGAAGGTACACACAAGATACTCTCTAGATTCATAAGCACACACACATATTCACTGTAATCCCTCAAGTACTAGCATGGCCCCCTTTGTCTGTCCAGTACCCCTGCCTGGTTCCCAGGTGCTCTTACCTGCTTCACAGGGATTCTTGCCAGCTAGTCCAGCTTGATGCTCACTAGCAAATACCTGTGCATTCACACACACATCTCACAGATGCTCCACATTCGCAAGTTCCCCATGCCATACCAGCACAGACTCTTGCCTGCTTCATACTCCTGTCTAAGCTCAAGGCTCCTCCCTATTCATTAGCTAGTCGAGTTTGAAGTTTGCTAGCCAATATGCATGCACACCAGGTTTGGGGAAGATGCAGACACTCACCCCCTCCTTTCCCCCAGCAGCTGGTACCGGGCACCACATGGGCTGTGACTGGTAGTCCTGCTCCAGCCACCAGCGCTGGGCCCCTCACTCATGCTGGTGTCCCATTCCCTCCCTGGGAATGGGACACGCATCATTCACGCCCCAGTGGCTAGAGGCAGAGACTGTGAATCCAGTAGCTGATGTTAAGATCCTGCTCAGTCCAGTAGCTGACACCACAGGCCAGGGATGCCTGCACCCCTGGTCTGACTGGAGTAGCTGACATCAAATCCACTCATGACAGCCCCCCCTAGTAGCTAGCACTCCAGGCACAAAGTATCCACTCTAGGTCTAGAGAGCTATGGCCCCTCCAACTATTGATGCTAGGACTCTCACTTGTTCCAGTAGCTGACATCATGGGCCACAGGGGCACCTATAGCCCCAGTCTGACTCCAGTAGCTGGCACCAAATTTCATTCTCACACATACACAGGTCTCACCAGTAGCTGGCACTTAGTCCTTGCAGCACGCATACACATGGGTAGAGAGTGAGATTATGCAGAGAGATTGTTAAGATTTAATAAGAAGATAAAAGAAGATAGGCTAGACTGTGGTGAACAGGCTCCACTTTGTTCCTCCCTGCTCTCCCTTCACTCTTTGTCTCTTCATCGGTTTGTATGGTTCTATTGATTCCCTCACCCCTCTCAGTCTTGTGTCCAGAGTCTCCTCCCTAGTTTACAGTCTTATTAGTTGCAAAGTCCAGGTTGATCTCTCTGGAAGAGTAGTTAAGACCTAACATACTGTGTGGAGGCTTTTCCTTTCTGGCTTATTAACCTGTTATGTGTCAAACTTTAAGGTTGGTCTGCAAAACTGTTGTAGAGGACTTTTAAGGCATGCTTGTCTCAGTTGTATGCGAAGTCATTGGGGGGGGAAATAAAAATAATAAATGAAGATTGCTTTGGCAGTAAGTGTCCCTAGACTTTTTCTTAATGTCTGCTTAGGCTTAAGAAACAAAAACACAACAAAAAAACCAAACAAAAAAACCCCAAAAAACCAAAACTATAATGCCATCTCCCAAAATACTTGGTGGGAATAAGGAGTTTCTCTTCTCTGCCAAATCTCTGCTTGCATGTTACCTCAGTGGGTGGTTTCAGTGGTGATACTTTAATGAATGTTCACATCCGGTTTCATTCTTCTTCTCACACTTTTCTGGTGAGATGAATGAGAGGTTGCTTGGGAATTCAAAGAGCAGTAAATGAACTTGATAACGTCATATGCAGGTACATACAAGTAATAATCCCGTGTAACCAGATCTACTGGCTGTGCTGGAATTGACATAAAAAGATAAGTTTGAAAGCCAAAACATTACAGATAGGATTTGAAAAATTTACTTTTTGGTTTTCATTATATTATTAAAAGCATAATTATAAGGAAAAGTGGGTCTTAAAAAGATACTGAAATTAACAGCTGCATTTGTTCAAATTTACTGTTTTAAAACTGTGGCTGTTTAGCTATAGAATTAGAATGGGATATTTAAAGTATAAGAATCTATATCAAGTGATCAACTCTGAATTATGTATTTTGTAATTTATATAAAGTTGGTTGTGTTTGGTTTTTTTTCTCACTTTGTTGTTTCAGATCTGTCCAATATGTGCAGCATTACCTGGAGGGGATCCTAATCATGTCACAGATGACTTTGCAGCTCATCTTACACTGGAACACAGAGCTCCTAGAGATTTAATATCCTTTCTTAAATTGAGGGAAAAGGGATAGACTGTTCCTTATGATAGCTGTTTTGTCTTCTGTAGTCAAGTGGCTACATCAGTTTTTGCGCTTTTTTGTTTTCAAGTTGATGTTTAGTTATAGGGGATCTGTGTGTCTGAATTTTTTATATGTGTATATATTTATATCTATGAGACTGTGAATGGGCTTTAGGTGTAGCGTGACAACATGGATGTGTGTTTTTGTTTTATTCCTGATAGCAAAACCTTTTAAAGGTGTTCTTGACACCCAGCTTCTCCTTTCTGCACTGCAGTTTTTACCCTTTGTCATTAGTTCTAATGCCTTTTTGTGTATGGGAATGCAGCAATACAGATGCAATAGTGTATTATAGATAATTAGAATACTGAAAGCAGTAAATTTAACCAAAAGCAAATGTGTTAGAGAATGCTTTGAACTTTGAAATTAAGTGATTTTAAGTGTTTGATTAGTTTTATCACCATATTTCAGTAGGGTAGCTTCAGCCTGTTATTTATTGACTTTTTGTCGTGGTTTATACAGTTGCCCCCCGGGGAGGGGGATCAGGACAAGGAAAGGAGATTCATGGGTTGAAATAGAA
>NW_010159268.1:0-19280 GCF_000695765.1 Mesitornis unicolor
ATCCCTAATGTTCTGTGATTCTGTGATACCATCCCTGAATACATGTAAAAGCCATCTAGATATGGTGCTCAGGGACACGGTTCAGAAGCGGGCACAGCAGAGTTAGTTGACAGTTTGACCTGATGTTTCTAAAGGCCTTGTCCAATTATCACCGTTGTATGATGCCATGAGAGGGAGGCACCGCGGGCAGCAGGGGGCGTGATGGCAAGCTTGTGTATCTCAGGAAAGAATATGAAGGAGCAAAGCCAAACTTGAGGCAGAGCTGGAATGTAAAGTAATTTTTAAAACAGTTTAAGAGAGTACTATTTAAAAACCCCTTCCCCATGTCTGACACACACTGGCCAGTTGCCTGTTCTCTCCCTGCATATACACACAGCTCTGTACTCTTCCTGCAAAGCCTGACCTTGCTTCTAGAGATCCTACAACTCCTTTTTCCTCTTAAACTCCACGGGGAGTTCCCTGTTCAGCAGAGCCTGTCTTCTGCCCCACTCGCTTGACTTACAGTGTGGTGGAATTGCCTGCTCCTGTGCTCTTAAAAGAGTGACAGGCGCTTGTGGACTCCTAAGCCCTCAAAAGTGGATTCTCTGCTAAAAATCTCCCCAGACAGCAGAAACTCTACTGCCCTTTTTTCTTATTACACTGAAACTTACTTTTAAATGCAACCGTTTCGTGATCGCTGTGGCCAAAATGACCATCACATCCCCCACAGGTCCTTCCCTGTTCACAAACAGCAAGTCTATGAGGGCATCTTTCCTATTTGGTTCACTGAGTACCTGTGACAAGAACTTACCTCCTACAAACTCTAAGAATTAATCTCCAAGACCTGCTCTTCACAGCAGTATGGTAGTCCCAGTTGATGTTTGTAGCAGGATGCTCTGTCTCAGTGGGGTAAAGAGACTCAGAGGGGTGAAAGAAAACTACCAGATGTGCTAGAAGGTCACGCTGTGCCTCAGCATTGCAAAACACTCCGGGCCCAGATAGAGAGAAAAATCGAAGGAGACAGTGTTCTGATGAGAGAAATAAAAAATATTTTGCTAAGCTAGAAGGCTTGCTGAGAAAGGAGGTTTGGGCAGAGCAACAAATGACTGACAATCAATTGCTTTATCCTGTAAAAGCCTTGTGCCATTCTGTATGTCACTATAGCACTTACATTGTGTAGTGTGCCTTCTGATTTATGTCAATCACATCATTATCACTTATAATAAAATTCTGCTTTGTTTGTGCATACAGTCTAGTCTGCCATTCTTTAACCTTTACGGGACAATGTCTGGGAAGTTGAAATCTCCCATAAGGACAAGGGCTACCAATCTAAACATTTCTCCTAATTGCCTATAGTGCTTATATCCTGGCTGGGTAATGTTTAAGTAGATGCCCACTGCAACATCTTCTGTGCTTTCCATTCCCCTGATCATCCCCCAGAGACTCTCAAGCACATCGGCACCAACTGCAAGGTCCAGTAAGAACCAGCACTAACCAGCAGAAAGGTCCCTTGCACCAGACCCCCTCTGCTATATCAAACCACTCCTCCCGCTCCCCCTGAGACACCTCTCCCTCCCTGGTGGCCCCTTGGCTGTGAACAGCCCCTTGTCTCAGAGAGAACACCCGCACCAGGAACACAGAGACAACGACATCCCTCGCCAAACAGCACTGCAATGAGATTGATGCTAACCTGCCAGGCCCACATTGGCACTACTCACTAACCCTCAGATGCCAAAGACCTCCTCACACCGACCACCAGTGACTGCCCCACTCCCGTTCCTCTCTTTTACACTGATGACCTCTTTCCATACTCCACAATGACCACCAGCCATCCCAGCAAGTGGCCGGGGTCACAGACACCAGGATCACAAATAAATTGCTCAATTGACACCCACCTCCAGCCACCACGCTCCTCAGCTCTCCCTGGGATCCCAACAGAGATCTCAGGTGTCCTCTTGTCCTCTTCCCTCACCATCACAGCTCACTACTGCCTCCCACTCCTCCCAGTCCCAGCTCATCCAGCTCACCCATAAAAGCACAAGCACATCTCCTTCCTCCAGCCCTGCCATGCCCCATATGCAGCCCCTGCCTGGCATCCCAAAAGCCCTGTGCCCCTGCCCCTCCCAGGAACCCTTCCTCGCCACCATCACACAGGACCACGCTGCTTATGAAGTATTACAACACTTTTTATTCCCACACAGCCGTTTCACAGAGTACAAACACAAGACAAGACATCAACATCCCCCCACACCCAACAGCACCCCAAGGCCGCGCTCGACTCCTCTGCTGGGCGCTCCGATGCCACCCCACATCCACGGACCTGACTCTGCTCTTGCCCCCAAAAAACTCTGCTGCAGCACATCACACAAACACAGGAGGGAATTCCATCCCTCGTTTCTCTGCCCACCACAAAAGCACCTCTTTCCAGACACTGGGACCAGCTTCTCACCACCACAGCACACCAACAGGCTTCCCAGAGCCCCAGGGACGAGCTCAGTCTTTGGTTGCACACCTTGACGATGACACCTCTGCTCCAGAGAGCCAGGGGGTGACACGCTCCTCAGGTGTCCTGATGATGACACGCTGCTCCGGCCCGCGACCTGTGCACAACACCTACCTCTGTCCAAGTCTGTGTGCTCGTGAGGCAGCTCCTGAGGACCATGGAGACCCATGGCCATCCGTGCAAGGATGCGTTCCAGACCGCCCTGTATGACAAACAGGGATGCAGGCCACCTACGGCGCATGCTACAAAGGAAAGCCTGGGAAAAAGCTGCAAATAAAACCCTCTCAAGTCCCATATCAATGATGGAAAGCTGCAAAAAAAAAAACAAACCCCAACATCCCACATTGATGCCAGAAACCTGCAAAAAAAGCCCCCCAAGTCCCGCATTGATGCTGGCAAACATTCAGCTCCGCCTCGCTGTTGCTGTCACAGCGCTTGCCACCTTCACATCCAGGTCCGTGTCCGATCTCTCTCCAGATGAAGTCCCTCTCTCTCCCCCGCGCAGCAGGACGGGTCGGTGGCAGCCTGGCCACTGTGGGGGTGCTGTCTCCTACCCTACAAAGACTCCGGCTGACGTGAGAACAGTACTTGGCCAAGTGGCAAGGCCACGGCTACGAGGTCAGGTCCTGCGGAGCTGCCCGCAGCCACAGCCACAGCTGGGCCGCCACCAGAAGGGTTGCTTGGGTGCAGTGTTTCCCTGAAGAGCTGGAGGCTGTGAACACGAGAAGAAGACCCGAGTGAGCTGCAGCACACACAAAACAGGCACCTCCCTCCCCTCAGAACTGGTGCTGGTCCTGCACCCTCCGAGGTGCCTCATCTCATCCCTCAGCATCCCTCCCACAAGGGGAGGCCCCTGAGTTGGCCTCTACCCATGGCCTCTACCCTGCACCAGACTAGACACCATCACTTGCAACTGAGTGCCTGCCAGCTCTTCAAAGCCTGCCATCGTTGGCCTTGCAGCCCTCAGGCGCCATGATACCAGGTACCTCCATCTTCTGGGAATGACATGCATCCAGCTCGCCCCAACACCTCCCGTGCCACCTCCAGTACTTGCCCCTGCAGCTCTTGCCGTCCCCTTGCAGCGTCCCTGTCACGCAGCTGCACAGGGGCCCGTCCGCCCGGCTCGTGCAGATCTGCTCGCAGCCTCCGTTGTCCTCGCACCAGTCCGATCCTGGGCACAGAAAGCAAAGGGGGACACCTGAGCCATGCTCCCAGACCCCAAACCCCCAGTCCTTGTCTGCCTTGCTACAACAGTGGGGCCCACAGGAGCACGCCCTCACAACACACACGGCATGGGGATGACACCAGAACTCAGCTAAGCTCACATCATCCCCCTGTCTGATGCTCTTAACCCTGCTGGGGCCTTTTACAAAGACAAAGAGTAGCACCCACAGCACAGGGAACAAGGCCACAAAAGGAGCACCCTGCACCACCCCAAGCTCCTGCCGCCTGCTCTGCTGCTGCACCTTCTCCTGTGCAGCCACCCAAGGATCCCTAGGTACAACTCTCCCCAAGCAATGCAGACCCCCAATGCAGCCTATACCTGCACCCATCTGCCCAGCACCTGTGTGCCCTCTCCCTTCACCTCCCAGTGGCAAAAACCCCTGAGCACTCATGTACTTGTCCTGATTCCTGCTCAAAGGAAGAGCCTCTCCCCACAAGATACACACTCCCTCACCCCCGGTGCCCCGGCACTGCCTCGCAGGACCCCACCAGGCTCAACCCAGATGGCAGAAACCACCCCCCCAAGCCTTTCTCGGGGTCACACACACTTACGCTTCCTCCTAATAGGCCCCACCGAGAGGATCTGCTCCTTGGACTCCTCAGCAAACACGCTGGCCATCCTCGTGTGCTGAGGGCAGTTCTACGCAGGGATAAACACCAGCTCCGTCACTCTCGGCTCCTGCCCAGGCCACGTCCACACCCGTCTGACCAGCCCAGCTCCCAACAGGGCCCCCCTCTCCACCCCTGTGCAACCCCATTCAGAAAGCAGGGGGTCCCAAGGCGATCTGCTTGTGGCAGGGCTCTCCTCCCAGCACCTGGAGGGAAATGCCACCCTCCCCACCTCACCCCTGGGACTACATCTCTGGCCACCTCTCCAATGCCCCATCAACCAGGCTCACTGTGCTTCACCAGAGTCCTACAACGTGAGCAACCTGTCCCACAGCACTCATCTCACTTACTATTTTGCAGGAGTATTTCTCCGAATCGCAGAGTGAGACGGCGCAGTGGAGGTGAACTTCATCATAATCCCCGATGAACTTGAAGACGGTGACGTGGAAGCGGCACGTCAATGATACCCCGTTCTCTTCTATGCCAATGGTATTGTCCTTTATGTTTTGGCACCTGCACAAAGCACCGACACTTGCCTCAGACTCCTTGTGATGGGGACCCTCCCTGCAGGGATGCCCCTCGCATCTGTCCCCATAAGACCCCTCTCTTTAGGTCCTGCAGCAGCCTGCCTCATCCGGACAAAAGCATCACACCCCACCTCTGTAGCATCACCTCTCTCTGCCACTCCCAACTTTGTTGTACTCCCACTTTCCAAAGGCCACGATCCACATCCCTCCCACCTCCTACAGAAATCCTGATGCTCACAGCACTGGTGACACGAGGGGGGCTGCTTCTCTCCATGGCGGGGACTCCAGCTACCCCGACACTGCTCAAACTAAGTCCCACACTAACACCACGAGCTGCCCTTTTCCCCACCCTTGCCAGATCTTGGCCACTGACCAAAAGGTCCCCTGCTCCAACTGACAACATCACTTTGAGTACCCTCCCCACCAGACATGGCACACTGGGCTGCCAGGCCCAGAGTCACTCACCCCCCTTCGATGATGAAGTAGCGCAGCTTGTCGTTGCTGTCCCGCGAGGGGGTTGCGTAGCACTTGTTTAGCATCAGGATTAGGTGTTTGGAATCGGCCCCGACCACAAAGACCCCCACGTAGAGCACGTCCCGGGTGGTGAGCACGACCTCGCCCTGTCTGTATGGGTGCTTGTAGGATGAGTTCTTGTACAGGGCCATCTTGGTTGTGAAGCTCCCTTCCTGCGTCGGCACCGTCAGGTTAATCACACTAACAATGACAAACAAATACCATCTCAGATGGAGGAAAGGCTATGAACCCACCAGGTCACTTCAGACCCTCACCTCCTTGCCCTCTGCCCACATGTTGCCATGCTCATATGATGGGAGAGGCCGTGCAGCTCACCCCAGCTCCTACCTGAGCATCGGCCGCACGACTGAATCCAGGGAGATCTTGATGTCCAGCTCGTAGGCACAGGAAAACTCCACATTGATTGTCCGGTCCCGGGTGATGATGTTGCCTGTGTTGTTCGCGCTCTCGATCCACACGGTGTTCTTGTACACTATATGGGTGCTGTTGGACTGCGGGAGGAACACAGGGCATTGCTCAACACTGCTCATCTCTGCTCCCACGCTCTTAACAAACACCTTGGTCCCTAAACAAGCCTTTGCTCCTGATCCCATGTGCCTTGTGCCCCGGCTCACCTGCACCAGGTTGCCACAGTTGCCCTTGGTGTTGTTGATCTGGAAGGAGATGAAGTCCTCCCCTTCGATGCCAGGGCAGTGGCGGTCGTTGACCCGCACCCCCTCACGCTCGAAACCCAGCTGGAACAGCTTGCACTTGGAGATGGACACCTCCATTTGGGCGGCTTTGCAGGTCACCTCTGCATCAATGATGTCATGGGTGGCTAGAGGAGAAGACGAGACAGTTTCTGATCACCAGAAACCCTCGGCACCTCCTTTCCCAAAGCCTCAGCAGCACCACAGCCTGATGCCTCTGGCCTTGCAGCCTGGACCAGAAGACTCACTGTTCCCGTAGGGCGGAGGCTCGATGCAGCCACACAGCTCCCCACCATTGTCCAGCTCGCAGCTGCGGTTGGGGCAGTCGGCGCCCACGCAGGGATCTTCCACCACTCCTGCTAAACAGCACAAGACAGAGCACAGACACCATCTTTACCCTTGGACCATGGGGCAGGCACCTCTAACCACCCCCGCTTGCCAGCCTCTCTCCCCCTTCTCCTGCTGGTTGCAGTCCCAGCGGGATGCAGCTCCCCTCAACCCAAAAGGCCCCCAGCTCTCTTACAGCAATTCTCCTTCTCGATCCACTCGGTGCCCAGGATGCCGAAGGTGCGGCAGGCCTCTCCATAGGCGGCCAGCGAGCCGCACAGCTGGACCTTCTTGTGGTTGTAGCAGCCATCCAGAAAGCAGGACTCGTAAAAGGGCAGCGGGTCCAGGAGGCCGTAGCAGGGCTGGAAGAAGCCTTTCATGTCTGTCAGCTTCAGGCAGTAGCTGTCGCTCTGCAGCTCCTGGATCTGGACGTTGTCGCAGGAGGCGGCGTACTGCGAGTACTGCAGCTCGTTGCAGCTGTGGGCAGCGGACACGTTGCGGGGGGTCCCGACACGGCTAGCCCTGCTCCCGCCCGGCAGGGAAGGGCCATCCGACCGCTCACCTCTTCTGCATGCCGTTGGTCTTCCAGCTCTGCGCCAGCACCACGCTGCTGACCGCCGGCTTCCCCCGCAGCGTGGCATAGTCGTCCGTCTGGTCGCCGTTGAAGTTGCCGCAGAGGCCGCACACCTTGTTCTGCAGCCGCTCCCCGATGGTGATTTTGATGACGTTGAAGCCGTTGTAGCGGATCTGGATGTCGGGGCTGGAGTCGATGACCAGGAAGCCCTCCTGGCTGAAGATCTTCGTCGAAAGCCCCGTGACAAAGGGGATGCTCACGTGGCTGCCGTTCACCTGGCAGGGGAGAGTGCATGAGGCTGACATCCCTCCCATCTCCTCCAACTATGGCTGTGAACATCTCCTCCTCCTCCTTCTGGCCAACGCATCACTCTGAGTGCAACTCCTCCCTTAAATGTGGACAGCAGGCTGCACCGCAAATGGAGGGGATAGACACCCCCGACAAGCCCTTACCTTGACGGTATTCCTGTCGCTGATGAGGATCTGCTCCTCGTTGATGTAGAAGTACACGGGGGAGATGATGGTGAGGTTGGGCGAGGACCACTTGTCAAAGTTGATGATGAGCTGGAAGGAGAAGTCGGGCAGCTTCTGGCAGATGGTGGAGAGGACGAAGGCGCAGTTGGCAGGGAAGCGGAGGAAGGCCCCGTCGAAGGTGCGGAAGACGCCACCGCCCGCGGCCAGGCAGAAGGAGCTCCTGGTGCTGAAGCAGCCACGGACGCCGTTGCGGAGGGCGCACTCCTCGTCTGACTTGCAGTGCCGAGGGTCGCACTGGATGAGGTTGCGCCGGAAGCAGCGGCACCGGCGGGTGCAGTCCCCGTTCCAGAAGAGCTGCTTGGGCTGAAAGAGGGACCTG
Organism: Mesitornis unicolor; assembly: GCF_000695765.1. Taxonomy (NCBI): domain Eukaryota; kingdom Metazoa; phylum Chordata; class Aves; order Mesitornithiformes; family Mesitornithidae; genus Mesitornis; species Mesitornis unicolor. Next base: position 7,819 of record NW_010159268.1, read on the forward strand.
TCACCAGTCGGGAGGGCCAGGGACCCCCACCCTACACTCCGTGGATGCTTGGGCTGATGTTTACGCCCTCGCATGTCTGCCTGCTCTGCCTCTCATTCCTCGCCCAGTCCTGCTTGGTACAAAACCACCAGACTTCAGAGCAATCCCCAAGCACGGCCATGGACTGGCAGACAGGTATGATGCTGATGAAGCAGAGGACCTGTCCCTCCAGGCCCTGTGAGCACCCTGGACGACTGAGGCTACAAGCCTGGCAAACAGACTCAGCGCAACACCCGGTACCAGGCTGACCACTGGCCCCACTCAGGGCACAAGACACTGCCCAGGAACGTCAGAAAGAGAAAGGTAGAGTGAAGGATGTGAGCAGTACCTCATAGTATTTGCCGTCAGAGTAGCAGCCGCAGTTGTGGGGAAGGATGCAGCTCTTGCCGTTGAGGACGTAGCCAGGGTCGCACTGGCATCCCTCCACGCAGTAGTGGCTGCAGTCGCTCTTCAGCCGGATGGCGGCACATCGGGGCTGGCACAGGGACACGCAGCTCTCATAGTGGCTGTTGGGGGGACAGCTGACAGCTGCGATGTTACCAGAGGACAAAACAGACACTAATTAGCTCCCCAGACAAAACCGACCTGGCCACCAGCCACACGTGGGGCCATCATCCCCACCACTATTTTCCTGGCCAAGGAGGTTAACATGGACCAGGTCGCACAGAGTGGGACTTGGAGCTCTTGGGCATGCATCTGAAGGGAAAAGGCAGCTTTCATCCCTCCTCGCACCCCACTAGCTCATCAGGGACCATTTTGGAGCCGGTGGGCAGGGTGCTGCTCAGTGGCCCTGCTGCCCCTGCCTCCTGAGAGTGGTGCCTTCTGAGCCCTGAGTTTGCTTGTTAGAAGGAAGAACGACATAAATTTAATTTTCAGTCTGGTTAGCAAAGACAATTACTTCCCATCTGATTTGCCAGATAGATTGGCTGCCAGAGAGGCTCAGGGCCCTCGTCCTCAGGAGCCTAATTGAACATCACATCGTAATCTTATTGACAAGAGCATGCAGCTTCATTAGAGCAAACACGCACTCCTGCCTTTGAAGCTGACTAATACAATTCCTGCCTAACAACGGTGCAACAGCTGATCCCTTCTGAACTTGAGGCTTCCGCCTTTCCATTCCAGTTCTTGCTATACCATAAGAGCACGTAGTGCCCCAGATCCGATCCCACACCTGGTAAGCACGGGAGGGACTGGCTGCTAGGCCATCAGCATCCCCCTCCCTGATCTGCACACAGCTCAGGGACGTGTCCAGGTCAACACTGTACAGTGCTCTGTTACCTCTCTATGTGATGAGCAAGTGCTACAGCTACAGCACCTCTAGGGAACAAGGGCCCGGAGGCAGGGGGGCACTTACAGCACGAGGTGAAGTTCCTCCAGCCGGTAATGGCGATGCCCTGCGTTTGGCATGTGCTGGCGTAATTCTGCAGCCAGCTGCAGGCCGTTTGCATGGCTCCCCCGTCGACGCAGGTGTCGAAGAGGCAATTCTTGTAGAAGAAGGCCGGACTGATCTTGCTGTGGCACTTGGCAAAGACGCCGCTTTGGCTCGGGATGAGGCTGCAGAGCTGCTGGGGTTTCCAGAAGCCTTCCACCTTCCCGCAGGCCGGGCAGCGATCGCCGCAGCCCACGCGGCAGAACGCGTCCCACTTTGCCCAGCTCTGGATGAAGTCAGCGACGCTGGCAGCTGGCGTGCCGCCCGCGGTCACCAGGTCATCCTCTGGGTTGCCGTTGTAGCGGCCGCAGAGGCCGTAGGTCAGATTTTGGAAGCTGCGTGGGACGGTGACGGAGAGGAAGGTCTTCCAGTCATATACCACCTTCAGCCCGAAGTCGGTCTCAACCACGATGTGAAAGCCAAAGGCAAAGATGTTCACTTTGCCCTGGCCCAGCTTCAGGGGCAGGTAGAGACGCTCGTTGTTGATCTGCAGGAGAGGAAACGAGATGCACCGTGAGTGGGCATGATGATCGGAGCTTCCCAGAGAGGACATGAAGGCAGGTCCCTGCTAGCCTTGCCTCTGCATCCAAAACAAGGCAGCCAAAATGGAAGTCCCTGCCAACAGCTGTGCCTGGCAGCACCCTAGGGACAAGCCCAAGCATACACCCTTCCCAACCCCCAGAAAACCTCACAAACTGTAAGGCCTCATGCCTAGCGAATCGCTCCACGGTTTGGGAGCCACGGCAGGGAGAAATAATCATGCCCTGCACTCACCAACACGGTGTATTTGTAGGCACGGTGGATGATGATGTTGTAATTGAAGACCTCCACTTCAATTTGTTTCACCCACAGCGCCAGAGAGGTGTCCCGATCCTCGTTCTTGGCCGTGATGGTGAACGCCGGGAAAGTGTCCGAGCGCTCCACCCGCGGCCGGGCGATCGTGGTGCACAACACCAAGGCGCAGCTGCTCTGGAAGTCAAAGGAGTAGCCATCGAAAGTCAGGTAGTGTCCATAACCAGAGACGATGCAGGAGGCATCGGTGCGGACGTGGCAGTAGTAGAGGCCGTTCTCCTCCAGGCAGTACTCATCATCCTTGCAGGAGACGTTCTCACAGTAGACGCTGTTGTCGGAGCCGTTGCAATAGCAGAGGAAGTGGCAGGAAATGTCCATCCAGAAGGTCTGGTTGGTGGCCAGCTGGTGCCCCTCGAAGTTGCAGCCGCACTCACCGCGGGGAATGCAGCGGGTGCCACGGAGGGCAAAGCCCTCGTCACACTGGCAGCCCTCTGTGCAGGCGTCCGCACAGACGGGGCCCGTGGCCAGGGTCTCGCAGGTCTCCACGCAGCTCATGCACTCCTCGAAATGACTGTTCTCTGGGCAGGCGAGAGCTGCAGGGACAAACGTGGAGTGTGAGTGCCCATTTCAGGCAGCCACAGGGCAGCGTGGGGTAGGGGAATGAGCAAAAGGTGGGAACGGGGTGAGCAGTGGCCAATTTGAGGGGAAGAAGGCAAGAGGGTAAAACAGTCCTGGCACCCTACCAGCCTCTGTCTCTTTGCAATCCCTTCTCCTCTCTACCATCGCCCTCCTCGCATCACAGCCCTGTTGTGCCATGTGCCAAGTGACACTTCCTCTCACTATTTTGGAGGGTACAAGGCCAGGACTCCCAAATGCATGCCTCCCTCAAACCTCCGCATCGGAGGCAGGGGCTACCTCCCCACCGTGTACTTCCACACTGAAGATTTTTCAGATTCGCTTCTGAATTATGAATGTTTTCCCATCAACGTCAAGTTTATAGCGACACCTAAAACCAAGCGTTGTTCAAATTATCCTCTGGTGGTGGCACACAGCACTGTCAGACACCATCTGTGGCTCTGGAATGCTCCTACAATGCATCATAAAACTTCTGATGCCTCTTGAAATGCCACCCTGAAATCACTTCACTGGCAAAGCTGTCTCTGCCAGCACAAGCACTGCTTAGAAACTACCATTGGTACACAGGGTGGTGCTGCCTTGCCTTCAGGCTCGTGAGATTTCCTTCTGAAATTCCCCTTTCCCTTCCGTATGCTACATGGGACAGCAGTTTGTACATGTCAGACCCCTCATGGCAGAAAGCTCTACCGGGCATAGCTCTTTTGACAGCAAAGCCAATCTTCGGTTGAACAGTAGGGAAGAGAATAGGAAAATTGCCTCAGAATGCCCACGTTTAGGCACCTCTGCCCCCACCCTTTTGTATGACTTTGGACATCTAATGCTGCCCTTAGTGCTGTAAGGTCAGGGCCTCTCTCCCAAGCAGCCCTTCTATCTGTGGCCATCTTACCTGTGGGTAAGGGGTGACCACCAGAGACAAGAGAGGAAGATTGGGAAAGAGAGCCTGTACTTTTTGGCATCATATAAGAAAAGCTGCTCTACATCTGTACACCCACAAACTCCCGACAAAAAGACTCTACCCAAGGTCGGCAGTGTCTGTGTCCCCCTCTTCTCCTTACCCAGGGTATTTAAAAGCTTTGGCAGACTCACGGCAAAAACTGTGGCTCCTCCACTGGCCGATGTCCACCTCGGCGTTCTTGCAGGCGCTGGCGTAGCGCGCCACCGAGTCGCACAGCTCCGACCGGTTGCCCCCGCTCTGGCACAGGCGGAAAAGGCACGTCCTGTAGTAGGCCGAGACGTTGACCACGCTGTGGCACTCCAGGAAGGAGCTGTTGGTGGGGTCGTTGATGATGCCGCAGTTGGAGCGGCTCCGGTAGGACTTTAGCAGCTCCGAGTCGTTGTTGCAAGCCTTGAGGAGGTCGCCGCACTCTCCGTTGCAGATCTCGTCGAACGTGGTCCAGCTCTCCAGGAAGAGCTCCAGGTTGTCCGTGTACTTGCCCTTGGGCAGGCAGAATTCGTCGCTGGCATTGCCGTTGAAGAAGCCGCACAGGCCCCCGGTGCAGTTGAAGTAGGCGGTGGAGAGGTGGATCTCCAGGAGGCCCAAATCGTAGTAGCCGACAGTCAGGAGCCCCTCCGACTCCATCACGGTGCCGTTGTCACTGCGGTAGATTTCCAGGCGGCCAGAAGGGTGGAAATAGGGCAGCTCCACATCGTAACCATTCACCTACAAGGAACAAGCAGATTGAGACGCTTCAGGGATGGTGATGTGACTTTGCACGGCCGTTCCTGTCTGCTGGCCATGCTGCGCTGGGTACACTAAGCATTTCCTGACCCAGACCCCACCCTCCAAGGCCCAGAGCCTCCTTTGAGCAGGAAAACATGGCTGTTTCCTTGCATTTTGCCCCATAACACAGAGAATGTTTTTCCAGGGGCAAAACAAGTTGCAGGAGACAACAGCAATGTCGAGAGCTGACTCGGCAAGCAAACAGGTATAATGGTGCTGCAACAGCAACTTCACAGCCACCTAAAGGGCCTCAATGGGTTTCCTCCAAGTGCCACTGTAGCGCCCTGCTCCCAAGGGACATTGGTTGAAGGCACAAGCCACCACCTCCTGCCCTAGGTGGGCTGCCCCGACAGCAGCACCTTTACCTTGATCTCAGACAGGCTGGCACCTCCCATCTTCACCTCTTGGCCGGCCGCCTGGATCCGCACGACGCGCAGCCCGCTGGGAGCGGATCCAGGCTTCTTTTGGCTGATGTCCACCTCGATGAAGTCTGGTTTCTCCGGGCAGGTTTTGAGCAGCGTGTAGGAGTGCTCCAGAGGATAGGGGAAGGCGACACCATCAAATGTCTGTAGCACCTGGTTCTGTCCCACCAAACACAGGGTTTCCCGCTTGGGGTAGCAGCCCCGGTAGCCGTTCTCAAGGGCGCAGACCTCTCCTTCAGGGCACGTGGTGTTAAAGCACCTGGCCTCCCCGCCGTCCTCGCACTCGCACTCCACCGTGCAGTCCGCTGCCGCCCAGAAAGACTCCCCGATGGCGTAATAGCGTCCGTCCACGTCGCAGCCACACTTCTGGACAGGGACGCAGCGGTCGGTGCTGAGAACGTAGCCCTCTTTGCACTCGCAGCCCTCGGTGCATGGGGAGGAGCAAGCCAGCGGGGCCGTGAGGTCCGAACACGTGGCAGGGCAGCTGGTGGTGCACACCGAGTAGTGGCTGAGCTCCGGACACTGCACGGCCATCGCTGTGGGTGCAGAGGGGAAACAAACAACAGGAGGACCATATTACAGCGTGGTTCGGGGCCAGTTACCTCTTTCCTATTGACCCACAACAGAGACAACACAGAGTGACCCAGGAGCCCCACTTGATGGTAGAATTGCTCCTCCGTTTCCCTCCCGAGCCATTCTGCTCATGCAAGCAATAACTTCCCCAAAAGAGCCCCAGAGCCATCAAGCCATCCACAGGTGGATCTCCTTTTTTGCTAGCACTGATGCCACAGAGAGGAAAGACCAATGGGCTCTTGCTCGGCTCCTTTCCCTGGATTTCTCCCCCCTCATCTCACGCACTGCTGGGCACATGGGCAGCCCCCCGAAATTGCTCCCTTCCTCCAGAGGAGAAGGGTCCCGGCAGGAGCACGCACACACTTACCGCATCCTGTCTGGGTGCGCCACTCTCCCACCGAGATGCCCAGGGCCTGGCACACCGTGGCGTACGCCTGGATGGCTTGGCACAGGCCGGTGCCGTTATCCCGGGCACTGCAGAGGTCGTAGACGCAGCTGTGGACGAAGGCGGTGGGGTCCACGACGGCGCCGCACTCCCACAGCGGCCCGCCGCTCTTGTTGATGAAGCCGCAGTACTCGGAGGTGAAATACAGAGACTCGGTGGCAGGGTCGCAGAGGCTGCAGTTCTCCAAGCAGCCGGGAGAGCATTTCCGCTCGGGGTGAGGCACTCGCCAGCTCTCGCCCAGGTCCGGCACAGACACGGCCAACCTCCCATCAGAGCGGAGGGTATCGTCCTCAGGGTCTTTATTGTAATTCCCGCACAGACCACACGTGGAGTTAATGTACGTGCCCGGAACGGAGACGGAGGCGTAGTGTTGTCCATCGTAGGTCACCAGCAGGCCAAAGTCGGTCTCCAAGGCTGTGGACAAGCCTCTTTGGTAGACTTTTATTGCACCCAGTTCCAGAGAGATGGGTAGGGACACCACCAAGTCATCCACCTGCGGGAACAGCACCAGACAACTGAGCCAGCGCATGAAATAGCAGAGCTCTCATACTGGGACGTAGACAGGAGCCTTATGGCCCCATTACAGGGTCTCAGGGTTAGGGATGTGCACAGAAGGACAGCCATTGGAGAGCCACAGGCACTTGCTGCCATGCCTGTCACCCACGCCCGTTCCCCCAGGGACACATGGAGCTCAGAAGCACCGTCCCATGCTCTGCTGCCTCAGAGGTGCTGATCTGAAAGTTTTCCCCTTTCAGCGGGCCTCTTACCTTTGCTTTCCCATAGCTGCCTTTGGGGAGGACAATCTTGTGTGAGTAGACCTCCACAAAAATATCCCGCAGCCAGGAGACGGAGGAGCCGCCTCGGTTCTCATTCTTGGCCTCCACGTTGAAGTAGGGCAGCTGGGAGCCTGGCCAGCACTGCCTGGCGAGGAGGTAGGAGCAGGAACCCTGGAAGTGAAAGAGGAAGCCGTCGAAGGTGTGGTAATGTGGATCTCCGAACACCACGCAGGTGCTGCTCTCCACTGGCACGCACTGGAAGAACTTGGACTTCGGCTCGCACACTTCAAAGGGGCCGCAAGCCATCTCCTGGCAGAAGATCTCGTTGTTGAAGTCCAGGCAGCGGCACTTGGTGGTGCAGTTGACACTGTCCCAGAAGATCTCCCCTTGACGGAGAAACTGCCCTAGAAAGACAGAAAGGGAAAAACCCACGCTACATCACCTCTCTAAACGGAGGAACACGCTCACTGCGCCACATCAGGCCTCAGAGGGGTCTGCCGGCCCTACGATTGAGACCACCGCCAAAGCATCCTGCCACCAGGCTTCTCAGCTGCTTTCTCTGTGCAGATTCCCAGCAAAAGCCACTCAGCAAAGTGCTGCTATCACAAGCTTCGAGTCCTTCCTGCGCTGCAAGTCCATCGGATGGTGTGAACGCCGTCATGAATCCGGAGTCGGTGCCGCACCGCGCAGACTGGCTAACTTGAAGGCTATTCCTTCCGTTTTGGACACCCGCCACCCTCGTTCTGCTTCAGTATCGCAGGACAGGAGAGCCATGAGTGCTATTTTCTCAAAGGGAAAGTCCACTGGTAAAGCTCATGCCTTTTGGAGGCCATTTCCAGCGCTGTCGCTGTGCTTGCGCCGTCCTTCAGCTTTGTCGCTATCTCTGTAATTCTTCTGTTCGCACAACTTCGCCAGTCAAAGAGCGACTGCCATCAGCAGCGCAGAAGCAATTCGCTCCCATTCAGAAAGCGCTCCCAGCAGTTACGAAACCCAAGAGCTGTTGATAAGTAACTTCCACACCACACACCAGTGACAACGGGAAACGATGAGTGATCACACAGCAATAGACTGAGCAGACTTGTTACACGGCGGTACTATAAAAGGAGGCAGGTTTGTCTGGTGAGAGACGTGAGAGGCAGAGAGAAGATGGGAGAACAAGGGTGGCAAATACCCGTGAGAGCTTCCTCTCCTCCATATGGCCATCTTTCACACCTCTCATACACATGGCTTCCACTGTACACGCTGCCTGAATTTACCTCTCCTAAACTTTTTGTTCTCTTCCCTGCCTCCTACAAAACAAAAAGCTATTTTCCCCTTTCCTGCAACAAACACCACTTCCTTTCAGCAAGATCCACTTGCAAGGGCTCCCATGCCAACTGTCCTGGTGCTGGGGATTTGGGCAAGCAAGTGTCGGTAGGTGCCTTCACCTCCAGCACCACACACTGCATTTCCTCTCCTGGAGGGTGACTGGCTGTCCACCACGCATCACAAATCCAGTGGCAGGATCTACCCATGCTGCCCTTGTCACCTGCAAAGCCAAGACTGGTTTTCAGCCCCTTAGTCCTTAGCCTAGGCCTTCTTCCTGGGGGCAGCAGCTGGAAGTGACTGGAGTGGTTGGACCCAAAAGCTCTGCTGTGGCTGCAAAACCCTCGGGGCCTCATGGGCCTTCTTTGTTACAGACCTAAACCAAGACATAAAGAGTCATCTCCAGTGTCTGTCGGCCAGTGACAATCCTCTCCTGCTAGAAAGACTTCTGGAGCACAGCGGATGCTCCTGACAGTTGTATTTGTCAAATGGTAACACAATAATCTCTCTGCAGCAGAGTCCCTGTGTGCATTTATTAATCCCTTTCTATCCCCACGCTGTGGGTGACGCATGCACGGATGCTGTAACTGGTGCAAGGGCATGGCATTTGTCCTGCCTGGAAAACCTGCTATTTCTTGTGCAGAGACAAAGGAAATGGGACCACACCGTCAGCTTTCCCACTCTGGAGGAAAGGGGAAATTGCTGCCTGCAGGTCTTTCCTATTGCCACCATCGGAAAACAATTGAGATGATGGCTCAGTGGCATTCGGTTCCTGCGAAACACTCGAGCCCTGTCCCCCTCTTGACAAACATCTCAGTCCACTCTTCAAGGCTTTGGCCTTTTGCCGTGGGCAGCCTGACAAATATTGGTGGAAGTCGGGTGATGACCCCGCTGGCGCGTTTCTGTCCCACAGCAGCCCAGAGTGCCCAGGCACCTCTCCACCAGCATCCCAACAGCTACACTGCACCCCAAAGTGTGAAAAAAGCAATGCCGTTTCCCCCTTACCTCTCAGGCTGCAGCCATTGGCCGGATCTATTTCTCTGCCATCTATTTTGAAAGCCCAGCGCCCGGGGATGTTAACGTTGGTTGTTTCTTCGATATTGACTATGTCTGGGGTTCTGGAGCCCGGGATGCTAAAGAAGTTGGTGATATTTCCGCCATTGAAGCCAGCCTAAAACAGAGACAGAGTGAATGTCATCACACATCTTTGCTGAGCAAGCATGGATATGTTGGGAAAGCCACAGGCAGCTATCCAAGAGCTTGACAGAGACGGGGATTTGGGAGTGAGAGCCTTACCTGAGCCATAACCCCACCAAGACCGGTCAGGGGGTCGCCTCCGCTGGCTGTCCCCGTGGTCCAGCTGATTTCGTGGTAGTTAAATAGGGCAAAAGATGACACTCCATCTGTGATCAGGACAGCTTGGAAAGTGTTTACCTGTTGAAAACAACGAGCACATTCACAGGGTGATACTGCTGTTCTTGCACTGCTTGCCTGCCCTTCTGCCACAGTCATCTCTGGCCCGGGTGAGACATGGGAGCCTTGTGGTGAAGAGTGGCAGAAGTCAAACAAGATCCAAAATGTGCTTACACTCACTCCTGCAACTCCAGCAGCTCCCATCCCTGCAGCTACCTCCAACTGGGAGGACGACAGGACTTTAACACCAATAGATGGCAGCATGAGAATAAGCTTGCTGGAAAAAGCAAGCAGCAGGATTCTGGTTGTTATGACCTGTTGTCTTCCATTACCCTATCTTAGTTTTATTCCTCACCGCATTATCTTACCCTTCCGCATTCATATCCTACAATACTGTTAACATTGGATTACATCCAAGTCAGCCACGTACATTATGCGCTGTGCTTGGCTGCCAAATCCCCTCGCTACCTGCTAAATGCACTGCTTGCATTCTTCCTTTCACTTGAAATGACTCTGCATTTCCAGCCCCCAAACTCCAGAGACGTCCATGTCACTGCCAGCCAGGGTTCCAAGCGGGAAGGCTGTGCTTTGCCAGCCAGAGAGCAGCATAGCCCCAAGCTCTTCCCTTTTACAGTTGCACAGAAAGACAGAAAAGGCCTCTTCCCTTGAGATATCCCCTCTATCCATGCAGATCCAGCAGCAGAGATCACCACTGGGAACCAACAGCCATGCACTCCCCTCAGCTTTCTGTATTTTCCTCTCTTTCCCATCTCTGCCCATCCTGGACTGCTCTGTGCCAGCACCGTGTCAACTGCTCCTCCTGCCTCTGAGCGAGCAGGATATTAGCAAGGGACAAAGCACACGCTTCCCCTCTTTTCAAGAGCCACCTGGGTGCTGCAAACTGAAACAATTACCAGGCCATATAGGAAAGCAGTGATCAAACCATCTCACACTAGGAAGTGTTAGGGCTTACCCTGCCAGCAACCTTTGAGCACCACAGAGAGAGCTGAGCTGCTCATTGCCAACGGGGCACGAGTGCTGCTGGTCGAAGGGAAGATGCCAGAACCGAGGAGCTGGGGCTCACTTTGCAGCACTTTGCAAACCCACTGGTTTGATTATTGGTGCTGAGGTGAGCACAAACACCTGAACATAGAGGAGGGGACCCCAGGGCTGCAGTCACTACTTGCACGCCACATGGGATGTCACTTCCAAGGAGCATTAGGGTCCTACCATGAAAACGGAGGCAAAGCAGCCTGTACGAGCTGTCAGGAACAGAGGGAGGTGTGGGCAGAGCTGCCTCGTGGCAGCTGGAAATGGCACAGTTCACACCAGGGCAAGCGGGAGAGCCAGTTAATGGGAAGTGACCATTTCCAGTCCGGCAGCCTTTCCCTGGGAGTCTGCCTCCTATGTCTGGTTTCCTCTTCACCACCTCGGCACCCTTTGCTGGGCCTTTTCTCGCAGCCATGAGATCAGAAGGCACTAAGACATAAAGGCAGTATCGCTTTGACAGAGCAACAACAGCTCTTTAGGAGCTCCTCGTTAGGAGCACTTACACGAGCCACAAACTTTTCCCTGTCTGGCGCTCACAACCAAACACGCATCGAGCACCCTGGCCATCTAACAAGGCTCTGGGAAACCAAACCCATTTGCTCGGGTGTCATTGAGAGACAGTAACCACAGCATCCCATAGTCCACATTCACAAAATGGGAATGTTTTCTGCAGCTTTTCTGCATTGCGATGAAATTCCTGCTTAAGTTGCATTGTGCTATTCCGTGTGCCAACGCGGAGCCCTGGCCGCTATCGAACGGGAGGGCTGCACTACAACAAAACAAATTGCGTTGTGTTGCAAATGTAATTCTTCAGGCCATACACGAATCTCTATATTGCTTGCTGTCTGCAAATATATATCTA
>NW_010159268.1:19311-31784 GCF_000695765.1 Mesitornis unicolor
TTCTGCAAGCATTGCCAGGACTGGCAAAAAATATGTATTAAATCTCGAGCCTCTCTAACAAATGGAAAAGAGCTGAAGTGTTTATCAGAGCCAACTCCTTTAGACAGAAGAAGCCAGCTTTTGGCACTCACAGTACACAGGCTAATCCTAAACAGCATTTCCCCCAAACAATAGCAAGGATCCCTCGCTCGCTATCTGCACCCCAACCTTCCACACGGGCCCTATCAGCAATGTGTCAGCAGCTCAGCACGGACCTCCTGAAGTCACTTATTAACCGGATATTTAAAAGCCGTTCATGCCCTAAAAAAATCATCACACCACCATCCCTATCCTCTGAGATCTGCCTCACACATTTATGAAATATAACAGAGCTACCGCAGCGTGACTCTCTGGTCGGTCTGGATCTCTCATGCAGACAGGGCAGTTGTCATCACAAAAATTCTCTCAGTATTCCCTATTGTTTTCCCCTTCCAAGACCAAGATACAGATAGAAGAGGTATAGATATGCACACAGGGACCTGTACTCAACCACCGAACACCTCCTGTCAAGGAGTGCAGCTGATCGCTCTTACCGGAGTCGTGCTGCTTCCTCCGTAGAAAGTGACTTCCTCCCAGGTGACGATGAAGATCCAGACGGCAGAGAAAGAGGCCATGTCTTTGAAGTGCTTGCGGATGTCTTTGGAGGCTCTCCGCAGCAGCTCAGGGTCCGTGCTCTCCCTGTAGTAGATCTCCCCGCGGATGCCGTTGTGCACATCTGCCCAGAAAGGCGCGACGAAGGCCCGGCCGTCTGTCAGGGGAAAGGCTTCAGGCGTGAACTGGCTGACCAGCGCGTTGAAGGAAATCACGCCGTTGTTGTTGACCTGCGGAAAGACAGCCGCTGGCATTTGAGCAAGCCTTCTGCTGGATTCTCAGAAAACGTGGGACGAGCCACTTTTGGCTGTAGGTGGCTTATATACTGACAGCCATGAGACAGCCTGGCCATCTAAGCAAAGATCTGACTTCATCCTACCAGTGGTGGCCAAAGGCTGAGGGCAGGAAGCCCCAGATGAGAGAAAACCCAGAAAAGTCTGCAAAACAGGGCTCCTACGGGCCAGCACAGGAGAGGCAGCCATCAGAGCGGGATGGCACCTGGCTGGGACCCTGCCTGCGGAAGAACCTGGCATTTTATATCCCGCTTTGGACTGGGCACACTCACAGAGACCAGCTCACCACAAAACAGGGGTGCTCTGGGTGTCTGGCATACGGTCATGCTAATTTAGGCCCTTGTCTAAGGCACTGTTTTGATGTGCTCAGGTGAACCCTCTCTTAGCCCAGCCTGGAGGAGCTGCTGTCCCCTTTGCCAGGCTTTTGCCGTGTCATCGTCTGAGAACAGGAGCAACCCGTCCTTGTCTCGGGCACCTACATGCGGGCCCAACCGTTACCCCTTTTTTTCCCCTGCAGGTCTCTGCATGTTCTTGTTTCTTGTCATGTAACAGGAATAATGTTCCTTGTGTCAAGGCCTAAGCTTTGCTGTATCATTTAATCACCTACAAAGAAAATTTATTGCCTTTTATATTCCTTCCCCATGAACATTAGCCCATTAAAAATACCTTTGACTTTCTTAATCATAAAACCTATCAGTTCATGAAATCTAAGAACTTGTCAGGTAGGTGCTAATAAATCTTCCGATTCCTGAAGGGGAGAGAGTGCTTAAAATGCAGCCGCTAATGGCAAGGAAAGAATAAAGGAAGCTCTGCTTCTCCACTTACATAAATGCTTCTGTACGGGGCTCCGAAAAAGATGAATGGGATGGAGATCTTGATCTCGGAAGAGCTTCCATCATCAACTTTGGGCGTTTTTGTGTCGTTCTGCCAGAACGGATACAGACTCGCCATGCTGTGAGCTGGAAGGAGAGAGAGAGAAGAGAGTCCTTATGGCAATGCCAGGGCTGGTTCTGACTTCAGAGAGGCCACAGTGGAGGCCCTGGGGTTGCCTATCCCCAAATGCTGACCTCCTGTGAAGAGTGAAATAGCTCCTTGCCCTCAGCTCCTTCTGCTGAAGGTTTGCTGGCCACCAGCCTGCACCTAAGTCCTGGGGCTTCAGGATGGGGTGAAACCCCACGCTGTGCACTTGAGGCAGCAGCCTAACAGTGAACAGACACACTGGGACTCGGCCACGATGCCAAATTCTGATGGCTGCTGCTGAGTTAAACAGCACCGTGGCACACAACACACGTTCGGACATAAAGGAAGGTGGCGTGTGGCAGTGTCCGAGCCGCAAGCCTGGTTTCAGGTATATCCAAAGGGCTGCAGCAGGTACTAAAACAAATCATTTCACAGCTGTTGCACACCTGATGAGTTATTATAGCTGGGGCATAGCTACGAGACACAGGTTTTACTTCTTTTCTAATCAGCAAACTCATGCCAGCTTCTTCAGCACTACTAGTGAGACACTGCCACGCACTGCCTCATGCAGCCGAGCGGCCCAGAAAGCCCCACTGATGGTGATTTTTGCCCTGGTGGCATTTCCCATAGGTGAATTGGTGGCTGCATTTCCCACACGAGGAAAGAGAGACACAGCTTTTGCCTGAGCAGGAAAACAGCTTCCTGATTTCCCAGCTCCCCAGGTTTCCCTTGCTGGGGTCCTCAAGTTGGCCACACATCCAGTACCAGCCCCATGGTGCACATCTGCCACATTACCAAACTACAGAGGCTTTTGCTGCCCATACCAGCTCCGCTTGCCCTTCTTCAAATGGAAACATGACAAAAATTCATTTCTCACTACCTCCAACCACGCCGTTTCGCTATGGCTCACCCAATTTGCCTTTTACTGGGTGTAGGTTGGTCGGCCTGCTCAGTTGGTTGGCCTGCTCAGCAGTCCTTACACCAGAAATCATTAAAACTCCTATTTTGTAGCCACGTGCCAGACCATCACCACCTCTGGAGTGCCCTGTGTGCGCACACACAGCCCTATAGGTGATATATACATGCACGTATACGTAAAACACCCATCGAGCTCGACAACTTCTGTGGCCGGTATATCCCGCCAGCTCCGTATGCAGCGCAGCACGCCAGCTCCTCGTTTAATGTAAACTGTGGCCGCTTCATTGCTCTCAATGAAGCGAGGGCCATTTGCGCAGGCGGCCGATCCATCTCCCACGAAGCAAGCTGCCACTCGTGCAAAATTAGCACCTGTGCTTATCCACCAAGGGCCACCGATCTCTCTGCTTAGCGCTCACCCTTAAAACAGGCGGTTTCTCCCTCCCTGTGGGAAACACCAAATTCACCCTGGTTCTTGTCCTTGCACCAGCAAAGGGGCGTTTTCCACAGCCACTTTCCCAGCACAGCTGAGGAGTGTCAGCCTCCCAGCACCTGAGTGGGACATACTCACCTCTCTGTCGTGCTGTTAGCACCAAGAGGGCCACCCAGGTGCCGAGAAACGATCGCTTGTTCATCCTACAGGAAGGAAAGAAACCCAGAGCTGCATCACATCGGTAGGAAACCGTGGGTGACACCAGACATTTCAGAGATGGAGGTCCCTCACCCGCCAGGCAGACCCAAAACGCCTACACCGTTAAGCTGTGCAATGAGACGTCCCTAGCGATAACAGCAAATCGCCCCGCAGGTATTGTCAAAGCAAGCCCATAACCACACCAGAGAGCTGCTGCTAATTTCACACAGCCTTTGGAAGCTGCAGATAGCCCCAGCTCTCCATGGGCAGTTCAAAACTCTCCCGACAGTTCAAAAGCAATTCCTCCCTGATGCGCTCAGCGCGAAGATGGACGATTCTGCCCGACTCCAGACGTGAGAGCTGCCGTGTGCTCCCATAGTTCAGGGGCTTCACAGGGTGCTTTGGCTAATCCTGTGCGCTGGCTGCTAGCACAACGATCGCTTACCGGTTTTGATGAGCGTGGAGGAAGCACAAACATTTACACAGCTGGGCAACTCCTTGCCGTACAGGAATCAATGACAGGGAGAGAAGCAGGTACGGGGCTGGGGAAATGAAAGCTCAATCCTGTGCCAACTTTAATTCCTTCTGTGCCTAATGCAATTTGTTACTCATTATTAATCCAATAGAAAATATTGCTAAAACACCTGCTTCGATTTCTTTGCCCGTCGCTTCCATTCATTACACACCGGCACGGCTCCTGCAGAGCTCCCAGGAAGGTGCCCTGTGTTCCCAGCATGTGTGTGCGCCCGCCGGAGAAGTACACGATCATCTTCAGACACCAGCCATGACTACACATTACGTACAGCCTTAGTTATACCAGCCTCTCTGCCTTCTCAGCTTTGTGTATCACATGCGTTTCAGTTGTGGGGACACAGCAGCTACAAAACCTCACGTCTCTTTCTGCTCTTCCTATAGGTCTGTTCCTAAAACATACAGGGAGCAACAGATCCGACTCCTCCTAAGTATGCCCACATACATAACTACAGTGGGGAACATGCCATCGTCTGTCCCACTCTGCTGCCACTTGACTCCCATTACCGGGAGCTCGGAAAGCGTGAAACAGGGTGGAAGGAAAGAGAGGAGCACTCAGTGTGCCACTCGCATCAATGCTGGCCACAGCCTGCTTCTAACAGCTGTGTCCTCCGTTGAGAAAAACTCATTCCACCAAGGAAAAGTTTGAGCATAATCTCTATCTTGGAAAGATGAAGGCAGGGCAACAGAATTTTAAATAGATGGTAAATCCGAGTCACTGGGGGTTTGTTAGCAGAGACCAAGCACGCAATGACTAGTGGAGACTATCGCAGTGCAAGAGAGACTGAGACTGAGACCACATGGGAGACGTGACAGACAATAAAGAACATGTTACTTAACGTATCACATGCAAAAATACGATTTTTTAGGTATAGGAAAAGGATTACCAACCTGTTTGGTAGACTAGAGGAGCAGTCAGGTCTGCGGTTTTAGACCAATCCCGGTAGAGCAGGGAGAAATCCTATGTCAATGGAGAATGCATGCCGGTCCTCCTGTGCCAATTATTGCTGACGACTGAAGCGACGTCTCCGTCCCCTCGCTCCTGCGATTGAAAAGTCTGTTTTCTCCAAGGCTGTTCCAGGGCTGGAGCAGTGTTGAGTTGCAATCACCACTGCTGCCTCTATTGATAACCAGCAAGCTAATCTGGAGATCAGATTCTGGCCTGGAGAGGGAGAGAAGCCTCTTTCTTCCCCAAAAGCTCACCCCCTTCAGGTGGATTCAGATGGAAATGTCAGCGAGCCGCAGCTGGGCTCGTGGCTGTGCTGCTCAGCATCACTTTTCGCTGAAGGGAGGAAAAAAAACCACCAAACCTGCTCAGAAGAATTGAGCCCTTTCCTCCTTTGTGTAAGTGAAAAAAAAGCCCCATCTATATAATGTTACAGGATTAGCATTAAACAGTGCTAGGCTTAAAGCACCGCTCAAAGGCAGTGCCCCCAACTTTCAATGGAGTTACTTTACCATCCAAGACTTGCTTTAGTTTCTGTAACACAACTTAGTCCTGCTTTTACAGGTGGAAGAGGAAAAACTTACCCAGGGCAGAGCGCTTTCTCCCAACACACGAGAGGGTTTCATTGCTGTTCGCGTTTCCACCCTCTCTGGAAGGACTGCCTGGTGTTTTCACTGGGGCACTGCTGGGAACGTTGTTAATGTTTTCACTCATACAACCTGCCATTTCCACAGGGATTTTCCCTGCCTCTGGTGTCTGGGCTGCACAGCACACCCGCAAGCACCCGCAGCAGAGGAATTTCGCTGCTGCAGTCCTCTCTGTTGTCCCCTTTCTCTTGCGGGCACCCACAGCCCAGCCTTTCCTCCAACTCCAAGCCTCTGCAAGCCCTGGGGCTTTCTTAGGTACACAACTACCTGAAGGGACAACACTGGGGCTGCCCAAGCTGAGCAGCTACTGGCAATACTTTTATTTCCTCGGTGCTCGGTGGTGGCTGCCGCTTGGTGACCATTTCCACCCCTGATGGGCTGGTTCCCGGAGAGCAGCACCTGCCAAAGGTTCGCAGGCTGCAAGCCTCAAACTGTTACAGAGACCAAAGCTCTTTATCCGAGCTCAATCTGTAGCCCGAGAGAAGATCTCATTCGATTTGATTTGGTTCACATCAATGTCAGATAAGAGAGCGGCAGAGCAGCGGCCCAGGGGTGAAGGATGCGATGGGCTGACACTTGCAGCCTGCATTAAGGCTCAGTTAAGACAGGCGGTGCTCCAACCCCAGCAGTCTGTTATGGGAAAACAGCCATGTTCTGGCCCAACCTTGGCAGAAGAAGGATTCTCCCCTTTGACTTCTGTCTGGGGGCCTTTTACCACCTCTTTTCCCTGCTAGGAGGCAGGTTTTCCTCCTGCGCCCCCCGTACACCCACTCCCTGCCCTTCCGCAGGAGCGAAACGATGCCAGCAGCCAAACAAGGAGGACCAGACCTTTTTCCCAGGACGTGGGGTGCTGCTAGGAGTGTGTTTAGTGAGTTCACCCCCAGTGCTGCATCTTACCTCAGCGGTTTCTTCCCGTCCATCAGTGCACCAGGCAGCACATCACCTCCACAGCAAATACCAGAGTTTGCTTTCTCTTTATCCTCCAAGCTTGCTAGCTGGAAACTTTCTTCTTTTTCTTTTTTTAAAATACATTTATTTTTCTTCCCATTTCTAAGCCAACAACTACTTGAGAAGGGCAGAGGGATCATAAAGCACTGACTGATATTCCAGGGGCAGATTGCTTCCAGCCTGCCACTCCACACACCCTGGCTCTTCCTTTCCCTCCCATACAAATTTTAAGCATTACCAGCCCCAGGAAAATCAATTGGCTCTTCTCATCCTGTTTTGAAAGACACAGAAAACTGGTGAAAATAGGTTTCCCTCTGCTCCTTTGGCAGTTTAATATTCTGGTCCTGTCCATCCCGGGCAAGTCTACACTGATGAAGTTTGATTAGGTCTCACTGTCTCTTTGGGGAGGACTTTGTCTTCTCAGCTATTTTCTTTTGGCTGGGGATGTTCCCATCATGCAGTGCTGAGCACATCAAGGCTGCACAAACAAGCACTTTTTCTCTTTTCTTTTTTTAACCTTCCAGCAGAAAACTTCCTTCCCATGGGTAACCTCAAGAAGAAACATGCATTAAAAGATGAGACAAGGGGGTCTCCAGAGCTACAAGGAGCCAGCCCAGCCCAGGGAAGACGCTCTGGTGAGGGGTTTGCCCAGGAGCTGTGTCCCATCCGGAGGGGCATCGCCCTCCTCCTGCCTCTCCCCAGGGTGGTCTGGTGCAGCATGGGCTAACCCCGTGATTACTGATTTAGTGAGCCACCCTGCCCACTCGTTTTAACCCAGAGGCCGGTCCCACCAAGGACATGGAGCAGGGAACGTCCTTGTTCCTCAGCTGGAGGTGGAGGAGTCACCACCACGGAGAAATGCAGCGCTGAAGAGGTCTAGGTCTTCCAGCACTGCCACTTCTCCTTCTGACAAGCAGCATCTGGCACAAGTGAGGTGGCTGTGCCCCAGCTCAGCGGGCACACAGTCAGCAGAGCAAGAACATCTCAGCGGCTTTCACTCTCCCGAAGGTGCTTGTTAAGATGCAGGTGAGATGGGGGCAAACATTTTCCTTCAGGGAACACGGAAGTGCAAAACTCAGGACACTTTTCTTGTGTAAAAACTTACATAAGTTTATTGAACTGATCCAAACCAATTACCTATTTGGCCTGAATTCCACCGCTAAGTCTGCGAGCGAACCAAAGGCAAGTTGTGGGAGCGGGAAGTACAATCCCCGTGAGAGAAACCAGAATAAAAAACGAGATGGACTTACAGTTCTGCCTTTTGCTTGAAAATTACACACGGATGCATCATTAATAGGGAGCAAGAACAGACCTTCATGTTTAAATTATATCTGAAGTTTCCAGTAACTGCAGAAAAGCAACCACAGAGGCAAAGGCCCGAGATGGCTGAAGCCCCTCTAACGTTGCTCTGGGGAAGGCGTCTCTCTGCGCCTACGGAAGCACCACATTCAAATGAGGGATGCCTGGCTGCCAGGAATACATATTTTAGCCTCCGGGCTGCTTTCAGCACCTCGTTTTGCATTTCCAAATCCGCACACGAACAGAACCCACGGAATCTCATTTACAAGCAGAGCCACCGCGTCGCCTCCTTCAGATTACAGAACCAAAAGCCTCTCCCCAGCTGCAATGAACACCACTACACGTGGTTCCTCCAAGCCGCTCCCAGCCACTGCGGGCCACGCTATCATCTGCCACCAGGATGGACGCAAAACCCAGTAAAAGGGGCTGTAAATCCCACCGAGGGAGCAGAGGACAGTCGCCATGCCATGCGTATTCAAAACATCACCGGTGAAGCGATCTGCCTGAAACGTCTGGTCAAAACATGGATGTTCGATAGGAACGTACCCAAAACCACAATGGCACAGCATCTCATCTCGGTACACGGAGCCGTGCAACACTTTGGTATATAGCTGTCACCTAATTCCTTCTGAACCAGGTGCTTTTCCCACTGTGGAGACTGCCCGCGGCAGACTTTTATGGATGAACCAGCATGAAGAACAAAACAGCTCCTGACAAAAGCAGCCCTCGGATAGACGGACACAAAAGCTGGAGAAGCTTGCAAACCTATTTTGTTTTCTCAAAGGAAGGCGACACACCCAGGGACCTTTTGCTAAAGCGGGTATATGCTGACAGCACCAGGACACAGCCCAATTGATTTAAAGCAAACTGCTAGCCCTCTCAGGACCCTCCTGGCTTCTCCGCACCCACATCAGCCCCAAGCTGCCTGTCTTGCTCAGAGCCCTCCCCTGTCCCCAAGACGTGGTCCCGTTTGGTAGTAACACGGCACACACAAGACCCTCTCCCAGAGGTGTTGCAAAAGGAAGGAGAGCCAGCTTGACGTATTTTGCCACATTGGTTGTGTGCCAATTGGCCCCACTTTTCAAAGTCAGTCATCTGGATGCGTAAACTGTCCCTTTGGAAACATCGACCAGAAACAACCTTATCCCCACAAAGTGGCAAGGTGGTGATATCCTTATCATGCCTTGCACTGGCCTGATCAAAGTGAGCACCACTGACTCGGGTGTGAGCACCAAATCCTCAGCACTACACAGTGCTTGTCGACCTCGTGTGCCCGTAGGTGTTCTCTTTTTCCACCTCCCATCCCCACCAGGTCTGCCATAAACAGAAGTATGATTTACTGACAATTTCTGAGCCGGTGCTGTGACAGCACAGCTCCCTGTGCAGACAGACTGACCTTTCACAGGCAAACGAACCTGGAGTCACATCCTTGGGACTTCCTTAGCATCCCTTTAATGGTCTTTGCTTATTTCCTTCTCTGAAGCAGACATCTCATTGTGCTGAGGAGGTTGGTCAAGAGCTACAGCATCTCATTAATATCAGTTACAATGTCATAAATACACCCACATGGGCAGTTACTGCTCTGTAGAATTGAGTCAGAGATACTTCTGCATCCCCGTCAGTCGCTTACCTCTGACACTGCAGCACCTGAGGGATATCCTACTGAAACTGGAGATAAAAGGGAGAAATAGGCTTCTAATATTAAACAACCATATCTTCATAAAACTTTGTCTTATAACAAAATATCTTATTAAACACAACTTTTCCTATGCGTATGTATGTATATATCATACAGAAGTGTTGGCTTAAGAGTTCTGCTATAAGGCAGCAAATGCCTTTCACTGCCCAAATGGAAAACACATCTTCAGTAAAGCTCTAGCTTATAAAAGCGTCGTCTTATGTTACACTGCCGCCAGCTCCCCGCTTGGTTTTAGGGGTGCCACGGCTCCGCAGCGATGTGCCGCAGCCTCTACTCTACCTACAGCAAGTCTCGCTCCGTTTCCTATTGCTCATCTCCACGGGGCCAGGAGATGGACCTTTTTGGCAGGGGGACGAGACACGAATTAGGAACTTGCCTTCAATCCTCCCATTTTTAATCACTACTCTGGATGTGGAACTACTCACCTCCAAAGGATCCCCACATCCTGAACCTGAAGACTATGAGATAATACTTCATATCCCCTCCCCATCCTACCCCACCCCATGACCTAGGTAAAGTATGAAGAGAAATACACAACTCCAAGAGTATAAAAGGAGCTTGGTGATGTGGACAAAAGCCTCATGGGAAAGAAAGTGCACGTGGGGATAAGGGAGCATTGCAAAATTAAGGTCAGAAGTTCACGTGTAACTAGAGCCCTCACTGCACAGCTTCAACAACTGTTACGCAGCTGCTTATAAGTAGGTGACCTGAAAAGTCTTCAACTCATCAGGGGCACAGAGGAACAAGGGAGAAGACAGGAAAGCGAAACAAGAGATAAAGGAAGGAGGATTTCATTGCACAAGAACGGGAATCTGCTCTGCAGTAAAAAAGGGGGCGAATTCGAGCAGCAGCACGCGACGCCGATGAGGTGCGTGTGGGGGGAAGCCAAGATAGATAGCGAAAACCCGCTTTAAATAAACGTGAGTCTAGTTGCTTTGTTACTCATCTGCTAGGAACTGATCCGAGCCAACACATTCTCCTCGTTCGGACCCTAAGCAGGGACCCCACAGCCAGGGGCCCCGGGGAAAGTGCTTGGTTTCATTTCTGGTGCAACAGCTACAAACACAAACACAAACTTCACTCTTCACTCTCTTCCAGGAGAGCAATTTTAGCCAGTCCACTTCCAGCACAAACTGGTACAAGGCTAAGTGCATACTGGAGGATCTCCTCAGCAATGCGGGGATGAACTGCAGCCGAATTCAAGCCCTTTTTGACCTGTTACTCTAGAGGACCTTCCAACGCAACTCCCGTCCGCCACCTCCCAAAATCCACTCTGCGACGCGCACTGCAAGGGTCCCTCTGTCTCCTAACTGCAAGTGCTACAGGTTGCAAACACCGTGCGAGATGGTACAGAACTCAAAAATGTGGTTTTTCTCCAAAAATCAGAACAGGACAGCGTGGATACAGAGCATGCGTTTTGAAAAGAAATCGCTTCCTTCTACCAGGAGCAGAAGGAAGGGACCTTTCTCTTTCTTTCCCCCATTTTGTGCACTCCTACAAACCAAACCAGTGGAGTAAAGTGGATGCACTAAATACCTGAGCTCTGAATCAAGCAGAATACTGGTTTAGACCTTTTCGGTGAACTCGAGTGCAACAGAAGTTAGAGACAGCACCCAGCTGCAAAAAAACACGTCAGCAAGCTCGAGCCGCAGTCGGACACAGCTAGGCCAAAGGGTGCTCTGGTGGAGCCAAAAACCCCAAGAGTCAGAACAAGGAAAAAACAAGTAAAATCCTGCACCGAGCCATCTTCTCCCCTGTGGGCCCTAGCACTCTTTAGCTTGAACAACTGACCATTCACGCCGAATCACGAGTATACCGGAGCGTCAAAGAAAACATCAAGGTATTGCACACACGGAAACACACGCACTGAAGTCAGTTGTCACCTCAAGGTCACCTGCAGTGGATGGCGGGCATGGTTCTCAGGTCAGGGCACTCCCTCCGGGCTACGAAATCACCTGCTACAGAAACGCAACCAAACCTCAACCAACCGACTGAAATAAAAACCTTGCAAAAAACTCCTTAATGCATGTGTGTGGGTGTGTGGGGGCAGGAGCGTGCACGGGCGTGCACTCACAAGGTCAAAAGAGGCTACTTCGTTCTGGGCTCCACGTAAATTTTATCTCCATCCCGAATGCCGTAGGAATGCAGCGCTCGCGAGCTGTATTTCATCTCCTCGGGACCAAAGGGAGCTTCCTGGTCCAAGTAGAAGAGCAGCATGTTGCTCGTTGACAGCTGCACCACAGTTTTTAAGTGCTTCTTCAACTCCGCCACAGTCTGATCGAGCCGGATCGACATCTCTTCCACCTTGTCTTGGAAGTGAACCTCCACCTTCACGCTGCTCTGCGGCCGCAGATCCACCACTGCCAGGGGCTCCAGCTTCCCGTACTTCGTGACCAGCTCATGATACCTGAGAAAGGAAACAAGCCCACAGTTAGAATCACAGAACGTTAGGGATTGGAAGGGACCTCCAAAGCTCATCCAGTCCAATCCCCCTGCCGGAGCAGGAACACCCAGATGAGGTTGCACAGGAAGGCGTCCAGGCGGGTTTTGAATGTCTCCAGAGAAGGAGACTCCACAACCTCTCTGGGCAGCCTGGGCCAGTGCTCTGTCACCCTCACTGAGAAGAAGTTTCTTCTCAAATTTAAGCGGAACCTCCTGTGTTCCAGTTTGTGTCCGTTACCCCTTGTCCTATCATTGTTTGTCACATTGTTAGGCTGCAGTTGCTCGTACCATAACTGATCAGTTTCCGTTTCACATGATGATACTACCCCACTTTATTCAAAGGTACTCCTAGGTTGCAAAGTCTAAACAAACACCAGCACGGAGAGTACCGTGAGTGGATGACAGGAGGGTAAGCACAGATTCCAAGGCACGATTCAGCTAAAACTCTCTGATGAGAGCTAAAGCAGAACCCAGGCAGCAGTGAGCTGTCCTTATCCTCCGTGTCAGTGACTAGCTGGCATATGGCTCTTCC
>NW_010159268.1:31815-37727 GCF_000695765.1 Mesitornis unicolor
TCAGTTTAACCAGCACTTCGCTCAAGGTGGGAAGGACGATGAGGCTCCCACGAGTAAAGAACATTGCTGTGCTAGCATTCAAAGACAGAAGTGCAGGCTTCTCCCGCCCAGCAGCCACTAAAGCAAAAGCTCAGCTTTCTTCTCCATTTGCCACCAAATCTCTCGCACTTTGGGGAGCTGAACATTCCTCATGTCTGAGGAATATCCCCATTCAAGTCTGATGACCGGAACAGACATCAGCTGAGAATAAATGTGGATGGATCACCAAGATCACCAAATCAAGGTGAGCTGCTGCACTGTTTGGAAGCTGACATCAAACAGGGCACTTCCTACCAACTGATCCTTCACACCTACTCTAAAACAACACGGGAATTTCACTAGCAGAGCCACACGGTCCTTCACAAGGTCCGTCCTGGGGAGCCATCCCCGTCTCAGCCTCCTGCTGCAGGTATCGCTGTGATCGGGCAAGGCTGCACCTCCCCTGGCTGGGAAAGAGGCAAAACGGCAACACAAAGCGATAGAAACGACAAAGACCAAGAGCCACCGAGAAAAGGTAACATTTCAGAGGCCCTCCACTATGTGCCGCACAGAAAGCTCTTTTTGTTCCCGATCCGAGCCTGAGCTGAATGCGATCGCTGCTGTGTCACGGCCCCTGTCGAGCAATGATGGGACCTGGCAGGCCGGGTGACCCCAGGGAGTCCTGCTCAAGGCAGGAATGTTCCTGCAGAACAGCAGCCCCTCTGTCTGCTGGGAAGTGAGGTAAGGGCCGCGATGCACTAGGATTTCCCCAGTCTCACGGACAAAACCAGCCTTCAGCAGGGCAGAGCGTCCAAAGGCAGGCTGGTGCCCTGCTCTCACAGTCACCTGGGCGATACGATCAGGCCTATTTATTTGGAAAAGCCATTAGTGCCGAGAGGAGACAACGTGCTCCCCATATTTCACCCACCGGGCTAGCGCTCGCAGTAAGAGTGAACGCTAGCCAACGTGTCACTGATGGGGAGGATTTCCTCGCTGCACAGTTTCCGCTGCAGACCAGCAACAGTTTCTTGCATGCCAACCAGAAGTACTGCCACGATTCACGTGCTAAGGGAAACCGCAGTGAACAGGGCTGAAGTGGGAGGAGTATAAAGAGACGGACAAATTTCAAGCAAGCTGAGAGAGAGAGAAGTACCACAAGTGGGCTAAGATGAGCCGGATGCATGCTGTAAATAAGTGGAGGGTCAGGAAATGTTGTCTTAAATTTCCTCATGTCAAGGAAAGGTGGAACAAGCTTTACAGCCTGTTCCTTGTATGCTAGCTGCAGCCTGCAAAGAAAGTCAGGAGTCTGAAAGATTGGCTTCCCTCAAATCAATAAGAAGAGGGCACACTGCTCAGAGGGTTCCTTTGGACACCGGTAATAGGCACCCTGGAGACTGTCATAATCACCCCTTGCAGCCTGGCAGAGGATGCTGAAGGCTGAGCCTGGCTAAAAGTGTCTGTGATACTCTGCAGATAAACAGTGGGCCAGACAAGCAGGGGACTCATTAAAAACCTACAGACACAAAGACGTCACTCGAGAAGACAGCCAACGTGGGATTGTACGCTCAGCGCTCCTTTCTAACCCACGCCGTCCAGAGAAATTCTTCTGCCCATCTCCCTTCCTTTCCGACCCCTCCGAGCTGCAGCCCATGAAGACATGCCATGCAAGCAGGAGGGTTTGCTGTAAGAGAGCATGCTGTTTGCTCCACCTCGACAGTCTTTAAAGCAGCTGCATACACCCGTAAGTTTTCCGTGCCCAAGTGTCTCCTCTTCCTCTGCTTGAGGCAGCACTGCAATGCAGATGCTGTACCCCCAGCAACAACATGAGTGTGTCCTGATTAGACTCTAATTGCAAACCACCTTCGGAGAGACCACACCAGATCTGGGAGCAAATGAGAGGAAGCCTTAGCAGCAAACACACACAAAATCCCTCTGCAAAGAATGCCAGGTTTCCCTTCCTACAAGGGCTACTGCTTATGGGTCCAGGAACTGAAACCCGGCCCTCGGTACTAGGGACACTCTCAGCCATCTGCAGCCTCATTAGAAAATACAGTGTAATGGCACACAACTCCTCCAGAACAGAACAACCTCTTCAGTAGCTGCACAAGTCTCCTGGAAACGCTGCACAGATGAAAGGATTCAGACAAAGAGCACATTGACCACAAAGAGGGCAGTAACAGTGTTTAAAGGTTAAGAAATCAGAGGGGGAGGCAATTCTGTGTCTGATCAAAATAGCATAAAGGTAGCATCTTGGTCAAAATCAGCCCAGCCTTTTTGGATGGGTGAGGTATCACGAATTTCTCACATGAGCACTCACCTGGAAACCAACCCCAGCTGTGTGTGGTACTGTGTAACTATGCTGGTGAACACAGCCTGTTCCCAAAGTCCATGTGGGTCTAAAGCTATACCCTGTTGTCTCCTTCTCAACTACATATGGGTCCTGGTCATGCAAGGCACCACAATACCCAGAGACACGAGTCCAGTGGAAAAGATGCAGAGCCTGTCAGCTATTTATTTACCCTCCTTCTCATGCACAAACCCTTCCTCTACTCACACCTTAGTTCCCCTCCCAGTCTGCAACCAAATACACTGCTCTCAGTGTGAGTGCCTGCCTTGCCTTCTCCCGGCTGGTTTTTCAAGTCAGCCCAAGCCCTGTTTGCCAAAGGGCAGGACTTTGCTGCAGCTGTTGGGCTCAGCTGCCTTGCTGTTCTCCCCTTCTGGAGCCACAAACACAGAGATGTGAAACAGTTTTCTTTTAGAAATAAAATGCTATGGAAAATAATCCATTTTGGGAGCAGCGTCACGAGCTCACAGTCCCTGCCTCCCCTTCCCCTTCCTCTCCCCCGCATTCCCCGCCTCTGCTGCTATCCCTTCCAATATTTGTTTCAATTTTTCCGCTTCAAGAGCTTCTAAAATTACAAGCCAGGACTTGTCCTCTGAAAAAGGCACAAGAGGGATCACCAGCTGTCCTGTCTCCCTGACTACATTAGTACCCTTCGCCTCTGAACTGACCTCAATACGCCTTTAACAAATATTATAATTGCTGAACCTATTAGTATTCATACCAAATGCCATGCCCTCATTTCCCATTCCAGCCTTCCCATGCCCTTACTGTACTGGCAGGTCACGTACACGGTGCTTTCAAAAAACAAGACACATTTTACCTAAGAGTTAAGCTGGGAGAAACACCGACCAACCAATGTAAAGACCAACCAGATTCAGTTCGCACCTCTGTCATCCGTATCGTGCCGTATCTTTGGCCTTCTCTACCTCAGTTTGTCCTTACCTCCACCTGTCCCCCTACACACACACACCCCCCCCCTTGTCCTACCCCCTTTCTGTAAAGATAGGGCTACGTGGCTTCGTTGTCTGAAAAGCACATGAGGGTCCTAGGGCAAAAGGGACATAAATGCAGTGGCTCGATGCTCCGTGATCCTTCCTCAGCCCATTAAGAAGCAGTAAGTAGATGCTGGCACAGAGAAGACACCAACTGAACAGCATCTGTCAAAGTTCATTAGTTTACGAAGATTAACGGATCATTGGGCTTACTTTTTTGGCAAAGAAAAACCATCAGACTTGCAATTTGTGGGCTTGAAAGTGAGGGGACAGCTTCCCATGGCCAGTCACATTCCACACACCAGATGGTCAGGAGAATTGGATGACCCGGCCTGGCACCAGAGAGCACGATCTGTACTGGCTTCTGGGGACTCCCAAACACAGGTGGATTATGAGGCTGGCCATCGGGGAGGCCAGGAAGCAATGAAGATCATGAACTGAACAGTCACGCTGTTTAATGACACTTGATGCAGTCACTTTTAAGACCAACTCTGACTCAGAAGTGATGCTACAAGTCATCAGACAACACTCTAATATAACGACATTAACTAAAACAGATTGAGGAAGGCAAGACAGGAGGGAGGCAAGGGATGGTTTTATCCGTAGAACAGCTAGCCCAGATGTCATCATCTGCTCAGCCACCTTTACTTTTGCCTCACCCTCTTCTGGCTCTGCTCTCCATTCCACAATGAATTCATACCTGAATGGGACCTCCTCCTCCGGGAACTCCATGTAATATCGGATGAAGAATCTCTCCGAGTCCTCTCGCTCCCCATCGGCGACGATGCTTCCGTTGAGCTTGATGATAGATGGCAACCTGCGTGCAGGCACCAAGAAACACAGTCAGCAAGAAGAGAAACCCAACTAAACAGTCACCACCAAAAGCTACACACCACAGCACTAACACGAGGAGAATCCTGCCAGGTGCCTTATGCCTCAGCCCCCTCAACAGAGAGGGCAAATTCCATGCAGTGTCTCCAAGCACATTCAAAACTCAGTGTTATCCTTTCGCCACATATGCATCACGTGCACAAAAATTTGCCGAGAAATAGAGAAGTTAGGCTTAACATTTCCACTGCTCTGACTTTCCCACACAACAACATAAAGCTCAAATCTTTCTGAGCAGTGAATGAATACAAAACCCCACCTCCTAACAGCCTCTTCCTCCCATTACCCGCTCTGAACCATTCATTGCCGTGTAACACCTCTGCTGAGCAGAACACACAAGCAACAGACCTGGCTATTAGCAGCTTCCTGCGTTCCTCGGTGGTGTAGGACTGCAGCAAAGGGATTCCTAGCAATTTCACTTCCTCGAGCTTGGGAAAAGAATTTAACTTGTCAATGTCTTCCCAGCAATGCAGACCTGCTCGGAAGAAAAGACTTGCTTAAACAAACGCAGATAACACATCATGTATCCAGGATAATCAGACACAGCCAAGCACATACGTGACAGGCGAGCGTCAGCTGCTTGTTCTGTGAGAAGTCGGCTTTTTGCCCATGATGAGCTGTAAAAAATCTCCCTCATTTGCTTACAAGACAGAGTAGTTTAAATTCTCTCATGCTGTTTTGTAAGTCTAGAAGGGTGATCTCCACGGCTGACTAGGGAGTTGAGGTTTTTATGGACCATTCAGTCCTTGGCCGCACAGTTGAGGACTGACTAGCATCAGTTATGAAGGCTACATCTATAAAGGGACATTAAGTAATGTTAAAGTCATCAGGACTTCTGCCATTCTTAGGTGTCACTAAACAGCCATCAAATGGCTTTACCTGCCACCCATGACCGTCTTGGGTCCCATTTCTGCTCACGACCCAACGGTAAAACAGTCCCAGAAGCCATCCAGCCATTTAATGAAAGAGACTTTAACTCAATTTCAGCCCCCTCAAGACCTGACATTTGGGATAACAAGGCAAGCAGAGAAGGTAAAATGAAAAAGCTGAGGATCAAGCAACAAGTACAGCCCTGACTACGTGATCAACGCTACCCGTCTTCGCCGTGACTGCGGAAACGTTTACCACGATGCTTCTCCAATGACTGTTCCAGAAGCTTGCACTGGCAACACGAGTCAGAAAACTGGTTCCTCCACACAACATTCAACAGCTTCACCCACACACCACAGAAGATGTGAAAAAGCCAGAAAAATCAGGGGGTCTCCTCTGAGCTACGCCTGTCAGGAAATGCCAAGTTCAAGCCCAAACCACGTGTCACAACCACGGCTCAAAAGAAGAGGCTCTTTTTAGAGCAGAAGCAAAACTCCTGCGAGTATCACAGCACTGTGTGCGAGGCAGGCAGAGTTTCCTTTCCCCACGGCTCTCAGAACATCTCTGCCAAGGTCACCTATGCCTACAGCCATCCTCTGGGTATGAGTATCAGCCACTTTTACAGACAAATTAAGTAGAAGATGACAGGAGAACTCTTCCACCTGATCTCTGGGCGTGATGTCACCAAGAAGTGCCTGGTACGGCTCTGAATCGTGCCCCTCTGTAGCTGGGAGAAGGCTAGCGCAGAGACAACCACCTCTAAGGAGACACTGCTGTCAGCCGTGGCATTCGACTCAGCA
>NW_010159268.1:37758-45376 GCF_000695765.1 Mesitornis unicolor
CCCTTCATCCCTTCGTGACTCGTTGCGCTACAACTTCACGAAAAAACATGATCTTTAAGCCCATCTCTGATCTCTGTAAGCTAAGAGAGCCTGCAGAAAAAGAGGTGTCAATTTGGAGTCTTCACGTAACAGAATTTGAGAGTGCAGCAGCTTCCCGCTTCCCCACCCCCCCCAAAATTTAACATCCTCCTTGGGATTTCTATTTGACTTTCAGCTCCCAAAACGCAATACAGAATCCAGAGATCTTAAATACCTGGCATCAAAACTGCAACGCTACTTACCAAAGGAGCGCTTGCTCCTTGGTGAGTCAGTGCTTTCAAATCCAGTTTAACAGGCTTTTCTTCCTCTAGTTAGCTTTAAGCTTTTATTATAGGGATTCCTTGATGCTTACATTGCAAAGCATGTTAATAAAGTACCTTCTACCTCAGCTAACACTTAACTATTGCTTGCTCAGCACATAAAGCTGTAAAGGACAGAAGATGATGATGCATTAAGTGGTCCTGCAGAATTTCTGGCGTACGTATAATCTCATGAAGATGTCACAGCCCTCACGAGCTGCCCTGCAGCTCCCCTCTCTCCGAGCGCAGAGTGCCCTTCCCGATATGCCAAAGGCTTCTTCTCTTTCTGGAGTGTGGGCTGAAAATTCTCTGGAGCCAGAGTGTAAAAGCAGCCTCAAGCACAACTTGTGCTGAGCTTCTAATACCTGAGCACAGAGGACAGACAGCTTCTGCTGGTGAACGCTCAACCCTTACGTGCCACATACCTACGGATACACTCATTTTAGCCAAGATAAAACAGGCAATAAAAGGCAAACGGGATTCTTTCACCCCCTCCACTGCCAGTCATTTATTTATCCTTTTCCAGCCAGGAGCACCTGAGGCAGGGATGGGAAACAGAGGGAAACTACTAATTTAAAAAAACCTTTGCCAGCTCATTTTGAATAACTGCCAGTCCACGCTAGTCTGACTCATCTTTTAGATAACGACCAGCTACCAAAAGCAGCAGGTAGAGCCCACAGAGAGGAGCAAGTCGATTTCTTGCCTGTTTACCTCTCCTAACACCACACTTCAGGTCACTGCACTTCAATACATCTGCTTGCACGGCCCTGCATTAGCACCGTTAGGAGGCCGGACTTCAACATGGTATGTCTGCTGGGACTACATTTAACAACAGCTTCTCGATTCTGCCGAGAAGCCAGGATAGATTGGGACAAAGGTCACTGGGCATTTTCATCTCTGCTACAGCAACAGAACCGTCCCAAAGGTTTAGGCTCTGGCTCAGCACTTCTGCCTTCACCTGCCTGCTTCGTCTTTGCAGGAAGCAGTATTGACTGCAGGCTACTTACTGCTAAGAAGCAACCGTCCCAAGCCCAAAGCTTCAAAAAGCACAGAGCCAGCGTGTTTTTCACCTACTCGCAAGGAGAGACTCTCGTCAACCGCTGAATGGTCCCTTCTGCCCAGAAGCAGCAGCACATTCTGCCTCCAGGCTCTCACCTGACTTGTGCAAATTGATGGATCGCAGGTTGGGGAACAGCCTGGCGAGGGAATCTTCCGACTCTTCAATGGTCGTGAGGTTGTTGTTAGCCAGAATAAGCGTGTCCAGTGATGGAAACATAATCCCCAGTTTTCGAATTTCAGTCCAGTCTTGAAGGTTATTGTCAGTTATGTGGAGTAATTTGAGAGACTGACAGCAAACCGGAGAACAAGACACTGTTTCATAGTCGTTAAGGCACAGGAAGAGCTCCTCTAAGCTGCACAGAGGAGGAAAGATCATATCATCATCTCAACATACCTTCAGAAATGGCTGCCATCTCAGGTACATAGACATGCATGTGTGATGTTAACACAATTTTCTGTAACAGCTGTTGTGTGATTTGAAACCTTGGCATAGAGAAGACCTGTGAGCACTCCAAATGGAGCATTTCGACTGCATCTCTGCTCCCATCCACAAACTTCCTCCACAGCTGAAAAATACCTCTCAGTGATCCCCCAGCATCTCTGTATTAACTGTGTAACAGATTGCTCGGGGTGGTGCTCCACATTTGTGCCCA
The DNA here is from genome assembly GCF_000695765.1 of Mesitornis unicolor. Taxonomy (NCBI): domain Eukaryota; kingdom Metazoa; phylum Chordata; class Aves; order Mesitornithiformes; family Mesitornithidae; genus Mesitornis; species Mesitornis unicolor. The sequence goes on from NW_010159268.1 coordinate 39,809, forward strand.
GCAAGACACCAACCCAACTCCAGAGGTGATTGATTCCTGCTCTCAGTGCTCACCACTTCATTTAAAAAGAAGTCTTTATACAACACAGATGACCCTTTTTTCCCCACGTCACTGGTTCTGCCAAAGATTCCCATGTCCCACTACGTTTTCAGACAACTAAACTAGCTCTCCTAGTCCCAGGGCAGCGTACATTGGCCACACAGGATATACTGCTGTCATCATCTCTGCTTACAAAGCTGTATGAAGAGGAATCTCTTATCTAAATGAGGCCACCCGGGACATTTGGGTAAGCAGAACGCCACTGCCAAGGTGGACCGTGGCCAAGTCAAAGAAATAAACACTTTTACCCAGAAAAGCATGATGAAATATTACTTGACAAATGGCCAGACCTTCAGACTTACAACCCATTCAAAAGCAATTAGTACAGGTATGCACTGCACCATTCATTCTGCAGTGACTCAAAGGAAAACGTGTCCCCTCCTACATTGCTGTGGTGATCATCCAGCTCTGGTATTTACATTTGGATGAGAAGCCTCGGGCTTTTCAGCGCCACACAAGTGCAGCATTTAAGACAATGTAAGGCGTTCACCTGGCCAGTTCCCAAGCTCCCAAAGAAATAAAACCAGCCCTTTTCTCTACTGATCACATTTGCATCCTCGTACCCCTCTCATCCCTCACTCCGTGATTTGATAAGACAGCCTCGACCTGCGTGCAGCAAGCACCCCTTTCTACAGCCAGCTCCCCATGCTTACTCTGGTAATTCCTGCAGGATTGTGTGGACCGTTTCCCAGGAAGCTTTGCTGTTGTTGAGCACAAGTTTGCGGACACCAGCGAAAGACCCAGCACACCTTCTCTCTAAAACGGACAAACTGAGAGGGTTGGAACTCAAGTTTAGAAACTCCAAGTGGGGAACGTTGGACACAATTTTACTGACCTAAGTGGGGAGGGAAAAAAAAAAAGAGAGAGAGAGAAAGAAATGCGTATCAGGCAGTAATCGGAGCTCATGCAATAATATCCCATCTCCTCAAAGGAGGCCCTTTGGAATCACCACAAGCCAAAGCAGTGATATGGGGGGAAAAGAAGGCTTCTGGAGAACTACCCGTAATTCATACTCCAGCTACTCACTGATCTGGATTGATTGGTTAATTGCTCATTCACCTCAACAGTTCATTTCATTACACTCTCCAAGCAGCTTGATAAGAGAAAGCCAGTCCCTTAGGAGAGGTCATAAAATCCACTTCAACACCAAGCTTAAGCAGCAGCACGTTACAGGACCAGCATGCTGTACCCCTTTTTAGCAGGGAGGCAATGGGCACACCTCTTGAGTTTAGGGCCAACGCTCTGATCATTTGCTCAGCTTTCCTCTGCTCCCCACTAGTCACAGACCTCACCATTTTGCCCACCGGAAAAGAAAGACAGAAGCTCACTGTACACATGCAATGAATTTCTTATTCCATTGCATTACCCTGAAAACAGCAGCTTTCTTACAGTCAGGTAAATCTGCTTGGGGCTACTTTCTCTTTCTGTGCGTACAGATGTGCACCTGAGGGCAAAGTAGCAGCGAGGTAAGGAAGAAAGATGAAGAAAGAGAAAGAAAACCCAGAGATGATGGCTGTACAGCTCTGGAGTGCGGGAAACATAACAGATCAGGGTAGGAGCTGACCTAGATACTGCTAATACACAGGAAGATATGGGAACAAGTTACTTAGATGATCAACTTGTAGTCATCTAATAATGATTAAGTGAACAGAACAGCCAGGCAGCATCAGTTCTGAAATCATCATATCAACCCGACTTTCCTCCTCAGCTGGATAACTGATTCAGTGGGAAGGAGTATAAGGGAACGACAGCTTCCAACATCAGCTTCACACCAGTCACACAGGCAAACTGGGGACTTACAATGCCCGGGATAGCTCTGTAAGTTAAGAGTTCAACACAAAGCTACCAGACACACCAAGGGAGTGCTCTAGCAGGATACTACTTGTTCTGTTTGCAGAATAATTGAACACCATGCATTTCCTTAGTCTGCTGGTGATGCTAAGGTGGGGAAGGCTGCCACCACATTGCAGTATGAGACTAGAGGTCAAAACGAAGCCATCTGTAAGACAGAAGTTCTGTTCAAGGGCAGTCAAAGTACTTCATCTTAGGTGATGTCACCTTAGGAATGAAGTAGTGAAACCAGAACAACATCAGAGCCACAAAAACAACACAGGATTTAGAAAACATAGCCTACAATGAGCGATTGGAAGAACTGGATTTTGTCAGTATTGCACTAAAACAGGAAAAGGAAACATGAAAGCTCTTCTTTGTAGGTATAAAAGGCTGTCATATAAGGAACAGTGATGAATGCTCCTCTACGCCTGCTGAGAACAGGGCAGGGAGCAATTGGCTTAAACTGCAGCACAGGAGACTTAAGTTACACAGTTCAGACTACGAGGTTATTAGCTGAGCATGGGAACAGGCTACCCAGGGATCTGCAATCCCCATCACTGGCAGTTTTGAAGAGTTGGGTAGATATTTATCTGTGGCGGATGGGCTATGAAAACTCAATCCCATCACAGAAAAAGGGGTAGATGCCAGCAAATTGTGCTGTCCAGGGTAGCCTAGAGAGACTGAACAAACAGCGGGGTGTGAAGCATGCAGCTCGTGAGCGACAAGCGTGCGTGCAGCTCTCCCAGCTGCTCATCAGACGTGAGGGCAGCCCAACGAGAGCACGAGGCACGGCAGGGAGTGGCGAGACAGCAGCTCACTACTGTGGAAGGGGGCCTTTCGGGGTCAGAATAAACCAAGTCAGCAGACACCATCCCAGTCCTCAGCAGAAGCGCCCTCAGTACAAAATCACCTTTGCCGGCTCTAATCTCACCAGACAAGCCTGAGTTCTCTCTCCCACCCGCTGAGCTAGCGCCTTCCAGGCTGACAAGGAAATAAGAAAACCTATCCCACTTCTGACTGTGCCACCCCTGTGCCAGAGCTGGGACACTACTGCAAACACTGCATTCGCTACCTGCTTAAAGACATAAGACTTTGATGTAACAGAAACACATGATAATTGTTATGTTACACATCCTGTCCTTTTCCATATTTCCAACAATAAACACTAACATGAAAGCAGAGCATAAGCCAGTGAGGAACTGCTAACGACACCTGAACAGATTGCCGGTGTTTTACTCCTATTACATTGCGTTTACCTAGCATATTTCATCTGAACACTTCAGAGGCTTTTACAGCAGCATTGAGCATTAATTAATGAGGCCTCAGGAATATCCTTTGAGGTAAATATTATTAAACCTGTTTTGCAGATAGGGAGAACAAAAGCAGAGAGACAATAAACACCTTGCTCGGCATTACCGAAGCCGTAGCAAAGCTGGGTATCAACTCTCATTACTCAGACCACCTCAATTCCTACTCTGCTAAAAACGGCACTGCTCATTAACCTCTTGCTGTTAGAAATACCAATTCCAGTGCTTTGCACAATTAAACAAAACCAAAAAGATATGTTCGCATTCACTGACCAAGATCATAAGTCACAAGTTAAATGAAGTGCTCAAATGAAGTAAATTCATCATCTTTATTGCTTAGTTGCTGTTGAAGTAAATAAGCATCAGCTTCAGAGATGAGAAAGCAGCCACAAAACATGGACATCTCTTTCCTTTGAATGAACAAAGCACTCTTATTGTCTGCAATGCATTTGCAGACATAGCAATGGCCATCAAAGTTATTCAGCAAGATGCACATGTAACCATTTTACCTCGTGCCAGTCTTCCAGTTTATTGTCAGAAAGATCTAGCTCGGACACGTGAGCACAGAAGGCGGCGATTTCATTCTCGTCCCCTGCACAGGTTATGCCACAGCTGTTCAGTACCAGCACGCTTGGAAGGTTGAGGCGGTCTGAAACAGGGAAAAAGAAAAGACGCCCTCTGGTCAGCACCGCATCGCTTAGATACAGAAGGTAACAAGCACAAACAAAAGATCTACAGCAATTCCACAATTTACACATATTTAAGGACCTCAGGATAAACATGGATTTCATGACAAGTGACCAACATCAATCAAGACTCCTTTATGTGTCTAAACATGAAGTACCACTCGGTCTCAGTGCTCTTCAGTTACTGTGTGCATTTCCGTCCACACCACAGTGAGGACGGGCCGGCCCTTTGTGGTTTACAGTCTGCCTCATATCAGCTCTTGCCAGAACTTGCGCTCTGCCCCAGGCATCTGCAGACAGGATACAGGACTAGGCGGACTGTTTGCACAGAGTCAGGATCCCTTATCCTCTTGGACTTAGCCCACTTGGGGTTAGGAACAGCAGGGATGTATTTAAACATTTCTAAGCTTTCCCTTTTAAAACATGGAGAACCTTTAGCCTTCTTACATCCTGGAAAAACTGAAGTCTTTACTCCGCCTTTTGCCTCTGTAGAGTATCAAAACCGGTTAAAATTTAATAACAAGCTTTTTCCTAAAAAGGCGGCCCCTTTCCTCTCTCTCTAGTACTTGACAGCTACATGACTAGCAAGGGATTCCAGCAGCAGACAATTAGCTGGAGCGATCAGGGTGTTCACGTTTCCCGGCTCATTAGTGTTCAGCCTCTTTCAAGGCTGGTGGTGTGCTCTGGGAATTAGCCATGACGCACTTGTAAGTCACGTCTCAGTCACATTTTAAGACTTATAAACATGTGTCCTCGTTTCAGCATCCAAACAGCTCAGGTACGTGGGTGCGCGCACACAGGAGAGAGGGCACTGAGCGAATATTGCATCAGGGCAATTTTCTGTTTGTATTAATTTTGAGCGACACACGGTACGTCGTATCCTCGACTGAACTCAGGCCATTTTTTCTCCTCTGTCAAACTCAGTTACTGTAAACTTCATCCATGGCTATTTTCCCCTTTAGGGGCTGGTTATGATACAAATTGACCTGATGGAAATTTAAACTACATTTAAAGATCAAGATGGACAAGAGGTTACACGGAGGAAGGGCAGTTCTGGTGGGATAAATGTGAACCTCAGACTCATCTGTACAAACCGAGAACCAAATGCTAACATCAGAGCACAGGGGAAAACTAAAGGATGTCAAATGGATCCAGCTCAAAGAGCAGGAAATAGCAACGCAGATCTGGCAGTCTAGGAGGCTCAAGGACATCCATGAGCAGCACAGCGCTTCAGACACACATCTGTCTGAAACTCCCTCAACGCAGCAAGGACAAAAGCAAAAGAGAGAGGGGATTTCTCCACTAGGTCAGCACAAGCACGGTGCAAAGAGCGTTTGATGCCTTGAGAAAATAGCCAAAGTAAACCACAAATTCATTTGAGCCACTTGTCTCCCTGGCTGGAGATTCAACGACGCATCGCTTGGCTTGAAATATGGTCTGCTCCTGTGACAACTGGACTCCTTGTGTACCTGCAGACACTGATGGAAGTTGATGGCACTGCATGGCACCACTAGCATGTGGACCAACCTCGAATTTAGATCAAGTGGTTATGGGTGTGTTAAGCCATCTCTGTCAAAATACCTGCTGTTGCAGAATAGTGAGCATCACTAGTCTGAAGAAAATAAGCTCCAGGACTGCTGAAC
>NW_010159268.1:45407-48119 GCF_000695765.1 Mesitornis unicolor
ACTCTGCAATGCACAGGGCCTTACTTCCATCTTTCATTGACAAGATTCTGATCCTGTTATGCTGCAGGTAAACTTAGTTGTTTTGTACAGCATCTGGTTCAGTCACTAGATCAACTTTCCGACTCTGTCAGATTCCAGTCTCTCGGCTCTTCAGTAAGAAACACGTTATAATACATCATGACGCTGCCTTTCTCATCAATTCAGGGCAATTCTTCTTTCAACATAAGCAAGAACAAGCAAGAAACTGATCCCACCCAGAACCCCACAGATACAGAAAGACCAGAGCCCTACCTTTCATAGGTGAGCCCTGCGGAGTTGCTGGGACATGCACCCCCATGCCAGGCCCACGACGATACGGGAAGTTCTCGGGGCTGTATTTCTCACAAAGAACTTGCATGAAACTCCTTCCGCTGGGCTGGTCCATGCTCCCTTCTTGGACTTCTAGTTAACACAGAAGAAAAACCAGAGCCCATAAACAGTCTGTAATAATCACCTCCAGTAGTGAGTGATACTTGGGAACACAGGACAGAAAGTGACCACCGGGTCATGGGTTTTACTTCTGAACTACCCATTAGTCCAACAGGTCATACTGCAAATTCAAGATTACAGGAAAACATTACCTGAAAAGAGACCAAACCTAAAGAGAGGGTCAAAGCTACACAAACATGCTTTCAATCATACCACTACAGGTCAGGTACAAGACCTCTGTGCCCCACATGCTCTTCCACAGCAGTTCCAAATATGCCCCACAAGAGGACTGCAAGATACTCATAGATATTCCCAGACACATTTCAAGGGCAGCAAGGAGGGGAAAGAGCAAAGAGCTGTTTATGAGTAAAAGGTTGCTCAAACAGAGGCTTTCATCCTGTAACTTCCCTTTTCTCTAACTCAGGACTTAAAGTCAAGCTCAGCTTTTTGGATGGGAACAAACCCTAACCCAGAACAGAACAAAACAACAGGAAAAGGACCCACAGCTCCCCAGCTGTTTATGAGAAACACTACGCAAAGCAGGTTACGGTTTGTTTTGGTAAAATCAAGCCAATGCTGTAAACAGCGCAGAGCTCAACACCCTCTGCTAGCAGGACTTCCACCAGCCAGTCCACTGGGTGTCATGGAAACACTCGAGTTTGGTAGTCCACTTGCTCAGGATACCTCAAGGCTCTCACCTTCGCTGACAGCAGTGGCTCATTCAAAGCAAGCTCCGGCCTCACAAAGAGGATCACCATTTCTCCTCTGCCATCTCCAAAGAGCTACAGTTCTTCCGTCCTGCTTGCAAACTTGGGCTTCCAATTAGAGCACATCTGCTGGGTCACAAAACACTCTCAAGCGCACGCGAGCACATCATTTGGCCAGCCCGAAAAGCAAGTTTTGCCAATTCAATTCTGCAGCTGCTTAATGTATCTGGAAGATAAACACGCCCTTCATATCTACACATGCCACAGGACTGAACGGGAAAAAGGACTCGCCACACTGCAGGCTGCTGACCTGCCTAGAAAGATACCGAGTGCCAGCTGGAAGAGTACTTGGCACAGACACTGCAGTGGTCGGCATTTTGCTGCACCCTAGGTAGAACTAAGCTTATCTGCCCTACTTTACTGCACATGCTCTGAACCTGGCATTTAAAGTTTTTCTGGATAATAAAGGAGTCAAGCTCAATACTTGCACAAAGAAAGAGAACCATGGTGCATGAGGGCAATCCGGAACTGAGAAAAAACCCGAATAACATTTACATTCAACAGCTTTGAATCGCAAACGTTGTTCTCCCTCAAGCATTGCTTCTGCGTGCCAATGCCACTGCCAGATGTCAAAAACATCAGGGAGTGGGCAGTCACCTTTTCCACTTCCCTTCTTGTCAGATTTCACTGTAATCATCTGTCATGCACGAGGCTTCTCTGAATCACTACAATGGCTTGAGAGCAAAGATTAAGAGAATATGCAAAGAAAGCATGACACATTTCAAGTGAATGCTGTCTGTACAAGGACAGCACAGGATGATTTGCAAGGTGTACATTTCCGAGTGTTTTCCTACTGACAGCACAAGGAACAATTCATATCCTAAAATAACTCAGGGTTTTCTAAATGACAGCACAGATTGCAAAAGACGTGCTCGGTCTTTGAAAGATGTCAAGGCATACTCTTTGTTGTCTATATTTAAACGCTCTGCTGGAAGGCTGTGGCCCCAGTGACACACAACATGGCAAGTGTCTGCAAAGAAGAGCATGACCCTGACTTGAGATCCGAGGCAAACCCAGCGGGCTGCTGCAGCTGATGAGTGAAGTGAACGGAGAACACTAGAAACGACATGAAAAATATTTCCATTCCCATGCTATAAGCCTATGAGAAGAACAAGAGACCCTTCAGGAGAATTACATTATTAATGACATCCTAATGAGTTCCAGTGCCACTCGAATGCCTTCAGAGCAGGTCCTAAGCAGTCACACACCAAACACATCCTGACGTGCTGGTATTCATTAAACCAAAGCATAAGGAATAGACGCAACAGAATAAACATCTGTCTAAAAGAACCTGGTGTGTCTTTTTCCTAAGACATGATTCAGAGAAATCATTTCTGAACTGATCTTGAGTGACAGATGAGTGAATACTACCAGGGCAGACAGACTGACACTCTCAGCCACCCAGCCAAGCTACCCGAGCATGTGAAACACCATCAGGGACTCAGTCAAAGCAAACAGAACTACTTGCTCACCCGCC
>NW_010159268.1:48143-48500 GCF_000695765.1 Mesitornis unicolor
GACAAGGACTGCCGTAAGGATACCAGAAGCTCTCCATAAGATGCCAGGCATGTCACTCGACGAGCTTCTAGCACAGACTCTGACAAGGTGCTACTGAACCAGCGATCCCCTCAGGCGCTGCTGGAAAAAACAACTCGGGGAGCCCGCCTGCGCTGCTGGGCCCCACGGTGGGGTACGATGTGCGTTCAGCTGCACCCCGGCAGGTCCGAGTCCGCAGCTCCAGAGGCCTCGGCCAGCCCGGCCACCTCGAACACAAACGCGAAGCAGACCCTGGCTCCCCTCACACGGCCCGGCCGGGACGGACCCCGGATGGCCCCCAAGTGACAGCGGCCTCCCTCGCTTCGGCACCAGGCCGCT